>NC_068982.1:94698857-94702413 GCF_001194135.2 Octopus bimaculoides | reverse complement strand
ATATATATATATATATATATATATATATATATACAAGATTTAGATATCAGCTACAATAAATTTCATACGTATGACAATACAGTATTCCGACGAGCATGTATACCTGGTGTATGTCATCAGCCAATTACACACAGACATAGACATAGACACACGCGCACACACACGCGCACACACACGCGCACACACACACACACACACACACACACACATACACACACACACATAGAAACACACAGACACACATGAATACTATGTACATACATACATGCATATGTGTGTGTGAGCGTGCGCGTATGTAATGAACAGACTGCTAAGCGGCTGGTCCGAATCAATAATCAGTATGCAGTAAAATCAAAAAAACAGGGTGCAGTGGACTTTCTGTGGGGGTGGGGTGAAAAATACATGTGGTTATAAGCGTGGGCGTGCATGAATATGTGTGCACATGAGAAAGGCAGGAAATAGTGTACAGGTCGAAATTCCCTTGCAAAAGTCGGTTTAGTTACTAATTCTTTTGTATCCTCGCTTTAAATATAGTTCTGTATTTTCTCCATCTCATTAGTATTATTCGGGTTACAACTAGTGCCTTTAATCTTATTCCTTGTTTCTTTTTCTTTAATTTTTCTACCTGCGGTGGCCATGGTGAAAACAAAACCGCCCTATGCAAGAAAAAAGGGTCGCAAAGTTGTAGAGCAATGCACTTATTTAGTTAGCTGTGATGAAATATGAAGCGCAGAATCTTTAAAACTGATTTTCAATCAAAGAAAAATATGAAATCTTTCCCAAATTATATTAAAGCGTAAACTACAATCTTTGACCTTCAGTTAGGCTTTACAAACCTGTCTGTTATTGCACATATAATATTGTTGCTTGTACGTCGTACGAGGAATTATTAACGACCCTTGAAAGACATTGGTATGCTCTTTCTGTTCAGTTTCTGAGATGAGTGAAAACACTGTCTAGATAACTTGAATAAATCGTGAATATCAAGATGTCAAATATATCCGAAGAAATCAAGTGCAAACATTCAGTTCATTCTCTTCATATGCGAAATACGTAGATCAAGATATAAAATAGTGAAAATTATGTTAATATAGTTATAAATGATACATTTTGCCAGTGATACAAATCTAAGGTAAGTACAGAAAGATATTTTTTCAGTAGTCACGTTTCAGAGAGGGATGATTTGAATAATATATTAACACAGAACACGTGAATTCAGTACTAAAATATGTCTTAGTAGCATCAAAACCATCACTATGTGGCTTCTCTATTGTCATTCATGATCATACGCGCAGTGATACAGGCAGAAGCGTACATACATAGACAAGGAAACACACACATGCATAAACACACACATGCATAAGCACACACATGCATAGACACACACACACACCCTCTCTCACTCTCTTTCATTGTCTCCCTTTATCTCCCTCTCTCTCTCTTTCTCTCTCTCTCACATACACACACGCACGCGCGCGCAGGCATACACACATGCTCATGCACACACGCACACACACACACACAGACACACGCCCCCCCACACACACACAGAAACGTACATTAGAAGTACACTGGAAGAATGAGTATTCACAAGGAGTAAGTAAATTAAAAATAATCCCAGGTAGCAAGATTTCCTGCTGACAAATATCAGTAATTTTCCAAACAGAATTCAATATAGAAAGGTAAATTCTCGCATTCATTTTCCTACTGACCTTATTATTTTACTAATACGTTACCCTATATACAATCAAATATGCAATAGTCTAATACATGCATTTACACACACACACACACATAACAAAAATACGAATGGAAAACATCACATCGTTCATTGTACAAAGCCCCTTACAAACCGACAATTCTGTCAACATTATTAAAATACATGTCCACAGAACATTTTCGATGCGATCCAAAATTATATACATATATATATATATATGTATGTCTCTTCTATTTTTTAATTATTATAAATCTTCCAGTGAGGAGGGAACCAGTTTGCATCAAAGATACAAGGCTCCATTTTTGGGGTGTAGTTAACAAAAAACAAATTAGCATTTGGAACTTGAGAAAAGTCTTGCATAATTTTACTGTTCCACTCACAGATTGGACTTGTAATGTACGGATCAGCCGGTCAATTTCTCTTTCTGAAAATCCCGGTTTATCCAGATTCTCCTTTAAGCATTTACTAAAAAAAACCTAGAGCTCCAATTATTATCGGTATAAATATGAATTCATAGTCTGAATATAGAAGTTGGAGGTTTCGAAGCAGTTGCTCGTAGATATCCTCTTTTTCTTTGATTTGTATGTATTTATGTATGTATGTATGTGTGTATATGTATGTATGTATGTATGTATATATGTATGTATGTATGTATGTATGTATGTATGTATGTATGTATGTACACACACGCACACACACATGCACACACACACACACACACACACACACTTATATATACGTTGTCTGATCAGTAAGTATCAGAATTGTTACTGCAACAAAGCTAAAGCCCGCAGAATAAAACCACTTGGCGCAGATTGACCACGAACTTTGCTGTGCATGCGTACTAAGTTTTAACGTTCTAGATCACTTCCGCTGTTTACAGCAGTGCTTCGAAGGAACGTGTGTAGCGTGTGATCGACGAACTGACAATGACAGGGAAAGTTGAGCTGAAAATTTGCATCAAATTTTGCCAAAAGCTTGGTGATACATGCTGAATGGCCTACGCAAAGCTTTCAAATCTTTTTCATCGTTCTCGAAACAATCAAGGAGATATTGTGCAACTGAAACTCGTGTGACATTTTGGTTAGCTGAAAGCAGCTTCGGCACAAACTTGACAGACACGCGTCCCATACTCAAATCTTCAGTGATAATGAACTGAACTGAACCGTAACTAATCTGCATATCCTCTGATAACTCACGGACGGTGATTCAACGATTTCCCCTCTCAGCTGCACACACATGTGCAATGTTTTTCTCAGTTCTGCTGGTTATGGTCTCCCAGAACATCCGTCAATATCAACATATTTTCGACCATCTTGGAAACGTATGAACCACTCGTACGCTTGTGTGCGGCTCATACACTACGTTCCATAAACTTTCTGCAAATTTGCGTAGGCCTCTGAGCAGGTATCGGCATGACATCATTCTTTGCCATGATCAAACACACGATCACACGCTACACACCTTCTTTCAGGCACTGCTGTAAACAGCAGCAGTGAGCTAGAACATTGAAACTTAGCGCGCATGCCCAGCAGAGTTCATGGTCAATCAGAGTTCACTCTACTTTATCTTCGTTACAATAGTAGCAGTCCGGATACTTATTGATCAGACCTAGTATTTATGTATATCTTAATATATAAATCTGAAATTGTGTGTTTGTGTGAAGCCTTTTTGAATGTTTATAGAAATCCACATTTTCCACTTTTTCGTAAAAAATTTTACATCAATGGAATTTTCTCGATCTGAACTTTCCAGTGCAGTAATTAGATTTTTTAAATTCCGTTTACTTTGTGTGATTTAAGGGAGATTTGGCTGTTGTTTCTAGCAACTTTTATA
>NC_068982.1:94692567-94697297 GCF_001194135.2 Octopus bimaculoides | reverse complement strand
TGTATAATCAGGGCAGCGCAAAATGTTGTTTTGCACAAGCATTTCTATAGCCAATTACACGGATGAAATTTACGTATGCTTAATAATTTTACGCAAAACAGCCTTCAGACTTTCCCTATTAATTTCATCGTCTTTTGAATTATGAACATATTTACATCATAAGGGTTTTTTCGTTGTAAGGCTTTCTTTTTTAGTTCATTTTCAGCTAGCAAGACTTATCGTAGATGGCATAATAAGTCACACCCGGACAAGGTCGGGTTATACTGCTAGTATATATATATATAATAGATTTAACTTATCTGGTATTGCTAAAATTGTTTCGTTGACGCAAGCATAATACAGACAGGAATGCATTATGCACATCATCAATATGATTACGTAATATACTACGTAACTCACATTTGGCTCATTAAATAAACAATTAAATAAACAAGCTTGATGAGGTGAGAATCGAAAACCTATTACATATTCTATGGATGTATTGCATACTGCATACCTGTTCGTTCTATACTTATGTCACAATAAAGTCGCTTAACAGAGCAATACTAGTTAATTTTAATTAGGTTCTCATGTCACACTTAAGGTTCTACTTCTCGTTGGTTACGTTTAGATATTTTTGTATACTGTTGGATTCGTGGAATACCTAACAACTGTGAACATCCCTTCATCGACGCATTTTGTACTATGATAAAGGATTACTTGACTGTCAGTTTTGCATAATTTTCTCGGCCTAATTTTTGGTGTGCTGCACTTTGATAAGCTTCTGTCTTTCTTAGGTCTCCTGTAATCAAATATGTGTGTGTGTGTGTGTATCTGTGTGAGCTTGCGTGTGCGCGCGTGCGTGTATAATCTTTTATACTTGTATTATTTTATGTGTTTCAATCATTAGACTGCGGCTATGATGATGCACCGCCTTGAAGAATTTCAGTGAAATGAATCAACCCTAGTAATGTTTTTAAGTCTAGTACATTTGTATCGGTATATTTTGCAGAACCGCTAAGTTACGGAGGCGTAAACACACCAGCACTGGTTGTCAAGCGGTGGGTGGGGTGAGGGACAAACACGGATAGACAGACAGACAGACACACATATATATGTATACGAGAGGGCTTCTTTCAGTTTCCGTCTGCTAAATCCACTGACAAGGGTTTGGTAGGCCTGCGGTTATAGTAGAAGTTACATGCCCAAGATTCCACGCAGTGGGACTGAATCTGAGACCATGAGGTTTGGAAGTAAACTTTTAACCACACATATCATTTATGTTCAGGTTGTATGTATATCATCTGCACTATATACATTCGTTAATTTCAATGTGACTAACTGTCTCTTTAACCATCATAACTGAGCCAATTGCTATAATTTGCTACTTAATATTTAACTAAATACGCTAGCAGAGCCATCATGTTATAATTTAATTTTTGATTAGTTGAACTCTCTTTGTCTCTTTCTTCTTGTTTTGTTCTCGCTCTAAACATGTTTCCCTAATGTGTTCACTGAAGCTTTCTTAAAGTTGCGCTTCATTACAGTATTTTTACTGTCTTTCTCTCTATTTCTTAGAGAATTCAATTTTTAATCTTTTTTCGTGTTTAATTTGTAATATCCGCGCTGATTTGATTGTCATATTCTAAAACGTTCCTTATGAAACAACTTCCAGCCACATTCTCCTCGGTAAATAAATTAATTCTGTTACTTAGATAATTATTATATAGATGACAATGTTTTCACTTGAGTAAAGAAAACTGCTGTGGAGCAGGCAAATGAATTATTCCGAATATCATTCAGACCGTTTGTTTTCCTAATGTTATTCCTACAGATATTCTGTAGAACTTATAGCCAGCGCTGATTTTTGCTACAACGTTTCGTACCGAGACGTCAGATGTAAATAATGACATCGAAGACAAAAGTGGGTAATGAGTGATATTCCATATTTCGGGAGTTGATGCCCCTTCTTCAGCACTCATCTAACCCACTATTGCCTCCGAACACATTGCTTATAGAGCCACCGCATAGAGTGGTGTTACGTTATTTGATATACCAACTTACATATTAGACGTATTCCTGGGGCTGGTATGTAAACATCAAATATTTGTAGGTACGTGGTACTTCGTTATGCAAACACAATATACTATACTATAAACTATAGTATATTGCGTTTGCATAACGAAGTACTACGCACCTTCAAATCTTTAACGTTTGATTTCCATTCTTCTTAATATTTTATCCTGAGCGTTCAGTTTAGCCAATTTTGAAACTTATGCAACACTATATCTGTTTGAGTTGTAACATCCAACGAATAATATATTGGACTTTAATAACATTTTAAAACATACAACTCGTGAACGGTGTGGATATAGTTTACAAATCATCCATTCCATATATACATATATATGCACACACACACACACACACACACACACACACACACACACACACACACACACACACACACACACACACACACACTCACATACTCTACATACTCTCTCCTTCTCTCTCTCTCTCTCTCACACACACACACTCTCTCTCACGTACGCATATATATTATTATTAACAAAAAGAAATGAGTGTGCATGTATTTTATTACATTAATTTACAATCGTTTCATCTGATTTCTATTTCATGAAAATTGCAAAATTATGCAAGAATACATGCAGGTATTGATTTCTCAGGTGTCATTTTATTGACACGTAACGAATTAGAATCATCAGAATTAAGTGTAAAAGTCATTTGAGGCGGGTATATTTACATGTTTATATTTGCGTATTGCAAGCAATGCAAAGCAAAGCAAGCCACTGCTTTTAATTAGCCGATCAAAAAGAAGGATGAATAAAAATGAGTAGAAAAAATAAAGAAGCAGGAAAAATTGTGTTTAATTTTTGCAGGCCATATAACAAATTATTCGCTTGTTAACTGTTTCTACTTTATAGCTGTGTTCTTCAATAATGCTTTTATTGTTACTGAAGCATATTTATTTATTCCATCAACTATTTTGATAAATGACGGATAGATGTCTGCAGTTATATCACTCTGAAGTCAGACAGGTCAGGTTGGTACAGGTGTCAGACATGGCCCCTCTATTGTTCTTGTTAATGATTGTAAAAATTCTGCGGATATATGTAGATTTTTAGATTTGTTAGATAAGCAATCTCAAGTTACGATATTGTACATGTGGGTGAACTTAATTGAGTAAACTCTAGAGTTAATACCCAAATGAAATTATCATATGCACACATATAAAGATACACAGATATACATACATATAAATAAAAATATATATTACTTTGGACGATATGTACAGTTACTTGGATTTATATTTCCCTCTCTGTATTGTGTTGACGAAGGAAAATGAATTGTTTTTTGCTTTAATCCAGAAATTGGAACGAATTAGTGTGAGGTCTTTTAATTTTCTCTCACTAGCCCGCTTTCAGCCATGCGTATAGTTTTAGCTGGAGCTTTTGGTAGTTTTTTGACGGTATTGGCACTTCAAGCATGCTGGAGACAGATTGTTTTCGCCTAGCTTGATGAAATTATATATATATATTTATATATATATATATATATATATGCCAAGAAATTAAGCTCTCTTGTAGGAATTGGCCTTTTGACGGGCAGATTCCTTTTTCAGTGTTAGCATGTATTAAAAATTTGACTCAGAGTGACATTATTATTAAAAATTCGCGAGAGTAAGAAGTAGTCTTTGTCGTTTTGGAGGTCAAGTCGTAGGAGTAACGTTTCATTATTTCTAAATAAGACACGTTGTGAGTGGATGATTTTTACGCTTGTTACATGTTTTGTGCCCAGAACCAGTAGCTGTCAGTTTCCTTTCGCTATTACTGGATGAAATTGCAATAGACAGTTACTAGTTGTTGACTGTTACTTGGTACAAGTGCTACTAACTATTATTCAAATCGGCCAATTGTGGTTGTTACTAAATTCGCGGCAATTTCGGCAAGATCTGCAGAGGTAAACGTCTTTGTTCTGGATAAAATTTGTTGTCTTCAGAGTTACAGTTAGTTTCATAGAAGTAACAGTTAAGTCTATGAATGTATAGTCAATTTCATTGAACAAATATAAAACCTAGTGATTTATAATTAGGACTGTTGGTGAGTTTTGCATGAGACATTTAGATTTCACCTTAACAAATGCAATGAATTATTGGTATACGTGGGTTAAAACATATGCAGCAATCTTATCAACGTATATTCGAAATCAATCCAGTCGAAAGTCGAGGTTGTGTCAACAAAATGAATGTTAAATTAGCTTCGTGAGAAACATAGTCAGCTGCAATAATATGTAGTCTTTCGCGAAGACAAACATAGCAGCTCTGCACAACGATTCAAATAAGTAGAATTTTTATCATGAATACGCCAATCCATAGATCTCTGGGTCCCTAGACAAACGGAACAGAAAAAATGAAATTTTCCTCTTGCTGATGAAAGTTGAATGCTGCCTAAGCATCACTGTGCGTAAAGGCATACATACACACATGCTCACGCACGCACACACACTCACGTACGCACACATCACACACATACACACACAAATATATATGTATAGATGCATATATGTAATGGAGTTTCATGTGTTCTGATGTTTTCACCTCTTTTCTTCACTCCAACGAGGAGCAATGTTCCAGCTGTAAATATATGTATAAGCTGTAAACAAATAACAATTAGTAAACAACATTTTAAGTATTACTGTGTACCTTATATATATATATATATATATAT
>NC_068982.1:94689576-94692453 GCF_001194135.2 Octopus bimaculoides | reverse complement strand
TATATACACACACATTTATAGACGTCTATGTGTTTATCTCTATAAATGGTGGTTTTCTCAATGTTTTAATTATTTTTAATAATAAAGAATATCTAATAACTTGACTTGCACGGTACAGAGTCATGATATCATTCAGTTGTAAGATGTAATTCTTAAGTCTCGCTGTCTCTATGACGAATCCCAGATGAAAGTTCTTTGAGATATCTGTGAAATAACGTATTGGAAACAATCTCAGGGGAATTCAACGGATTACCTGCAGTATACTGGATCTTAAATTCCGTGCCTGCTTTTTGATTCGTGAGAAAAATTGGAATTCACTTTACATAATTAACTGCCCTTGTCAAACCTTTACGGCAAATATAGCTGCATAATTACATTAGTGTGATATATTAATTAATCATATCAAGAACCTAAGAGAAGCAGCAGTTATGTAACAAATATCAATGAAAAATCGATCGTACAAGATCGTATATCTTGTATGCCACCTAAGAAATGCCACGTATGAAATGTCACCAGGTGCAGTTAGTTCAATCAGAGATCATTTCTTTGGGGCAATATTTATATTAGTATCGTGTTTATATATTGCATGTTATATAAATATTCGCATATTTGCTAGGTCTGGAGGAAAGTGTAGTACCCATGAATTTTGCACTCCCTTATATTCTGGTGAAATCGGTGCTTTTAATATTCCTTTTGAATTTTTCTAAGTCAACACCTGCAGCAAAAATGTGAACTGGGAGAGAATTCCAGAGAGCCAAACTTCTACGTAGAAATGATTGGACATAGTGATTGGAGTGGGAGCTCGGAGGTAGTCATCACAGGAGTGGTCGAAGGAGAAGAGATGAATAAGACAGAGATGCCTAAGTGCAGGTGGCAAAGACACAACCAATTCCAAAGTGCAGGGGCAATACAGTACATTAGAAAAGATGGAGAGAGGAGAAAACACTCCTGTGAACAAGAGACTGGAGTGTATTACTGAGTCATTGTTATACCAATCAGTGGATGACCCTATTCTATATGATACATAATATAAATACATATGCGTTTATATCCTTGCGCTTAATAAAGATTTTAATTCACTGGGATGAAGATTAGAGGGCTAGCATTTTCATATCCATTGTAGATTAATACCTAGTTATAGACGATAACAGTATCGCGGTTGAAACCTTACTACTTCGCGCGAGTAAGAAAAACGAGAAAGTCAGACAATTAGTGAAAACTGTTAAATGTTTGTATCTGTGTGCTTGTGTATGTATGGGGTGGGGTGTGCGCTGCGTCAGTGTGTGTATACAAGTTTCCTAAAGAACAAGATATATCTCACCGTCCTACAAATTATATACACATAAGCTGGCCTCACACAGGCGCGGCACAGTAAATTTAAAATATGTATATATGTGTAGGTGTGTGTGCATGTATATGTATATATACGTAGATGTCGAAAGATGAGAATGAGTGCTCAACACCACATTGGTGGATGGAATTTCTTTATTTGTGTATTAAGGTTACCATTGGTTTCATATTCAGAAAAAAATATACTATCTTAATTTTTTAAGCTGATCACTTGGACGGATGGTATTCGTCTCCATTTTGGCTAAAAACAAAGTCTCGTGGATTCATCGAGATTCTCGTAAAGTTAAAATTAATCAAAAAGCGCTACTCTTGGATGACCTCTTTTGAGTGGTTATCTCCCTTGGTTTTGAATTTTGGGGAAACTGTCAGATTGGATGGTAAATTTGTTTGAGTCGTTTTATATTCTGTGTGGTAAGAATCTTGCTTCCCAGTCACATGGTTCCGGGTTCAGTTCCACAGTGTGGCACTAGGGCAAGTGTCTACCGTTATAGTCTCGGGCCGACCAAAGCCTTGAGAGTGGATTTGATAGACGGAAATTTAAAGAATCTTGTCATATATATATATATATATATATATATATATATATATAATTTATATAAGGGCATTACTATATGATAATGCCTCACGCTTAGAGGGACTAGATAAGTCAAAAACTACCGAAAATAAGCACATATTTACCGAAAGCGAGGGAATGCAATTTTCAAAGTTAACCTCCTAAAAACATTGTCCCTTACCGTCGCTTCACAACCGATGTTGTTATGTTTACGTCCCCGTAACCAAGCGGTTCATCAAAATACAATGATAGAATAAGTACCAGGCTTACAAAGAATAAATCCTGGAGTGCTTCAGCATGGCTGCAATCAAATGACTGAAGCAATTAAAAAGAATAGTATATATATGATATATATATACATATATGCCTTGATGCAGTGCACATTACGAGATATTTTTGATTCAGTCTCCAGATTAACATTCCAATACAAACCCGCGTTGCATCATATTCAAATAGGAATATGTTTGATGATCGAAAAATTTAGTCAATATAATTAGAAAATTATTACAAACCAGTTATTGATATCTTGAATGCATTTTCTTCGTTCGTTTCAAGTGGTTACGTAAGAACTTGTTACGTAAAATTTACTCTCATCAGTCAGTTGTGAATGAAGTAAAGGCTGATGTCATTATTCAATTTCGCTGTTTACGGCATCGAGCTATCGATATCGTTAGCACGTCAGACAAAATACTTAGCGGCTTTTCGTCCGTCATTTTGTTCTGAGTTCAAGAATCCCCGAATTTAACTTTGCATTTCAATTTTCGATGAAATAAGTACCGGTCAAATACTAGGGGTCAATGTAATCGACTACCTTCCAATCCCTCAGTGATGTTGTTGTTGTTGTTGTTGTTGTTCTTCTTCTTCTTCTTCTTCTTCTTCTTCTTATTATTATTATTATTATTATTATTATTATTATTATTATTATTATTATTATTATTATTATTATTATTATTATTATTATTATTATTATTATT
>NC_068982.1:94685563-94688703 GCF_001194135.2 Octopus bimaculoides | reverse complement strand
TGTTGTTGTTGTTGTTGTTGTTGTTGTTGTTGTTGTTGTTGTTGTTGTTGTTGTTGTTGTTGTTGTTGTTATTATTATTATTATTATTATTATTATTATTATTCAAGGCGGCGAACTGGCGATGCCATTAGCGCGCTGGACGAAATGCTTAGCGATATTTCGCCCGTCGTTACGTTCTGAGTTCAAATTCCGCAGAGGTCGACTTTACTTTTCATCCTTTTGGGGTCGATGAAAAATGTACCATTTCCGCACTGGTGTTAATGTGACTGACTTATCCCCTCCCACCAAATTTCAGGCCATATGCCTATAGTAGAAAGGATTATTATTCATATTATTATTATTCATATGCACTCAGTAGATAAGACTGTCGGAAAATAAAAGAATCCTAATATCGGGCTACAACAAGTAACCTTAGATACTAAGAACCTTCCTATTGGGTTACAGGAAGTAACCTTAGATTCCAAGGTCTCCTAAGTATTCTAGCTATCCCTAATAACACAGTTTTATGCCTATTTCCTCTATCCATCTGTTCAAACCTTTAGGGATAGTTTCTAATGCACCTATAACTACTGGCATACATTCTACCCGCATTTTCCATAGTCTCTATAATTCAATAACTAGGTCCTGATACTTTGCTATACTTCGCATATTAATTTTTTCATCATTTGGGACTGTAAAGTCAATTATCTGGCACTTTCTATTCTCTTTATCTACTACTATTAAATCAGGCCTTCGAGCTTCTATTACTCTGCCATTGTGAATGTTAAAGTCCCACAACATCTTGTATTTCTTACTTTCTAGTACTTTAGGTTCATGTTCATGCCATTTATCAGTATGTTCAAATCTTAGCTTTCTACAAAGCTCCCAGTGGATTGTTCTTCCTAGATTGTAATCTCTTTTCTTCTAGTCTTTCTCTGCCACCATGCTACATTCACTTACTATATGAGTAACGCTTTCCTCTTTTGATTGCATAATTTACATTGGGAATCTACTTGGTTTTTGTTTATTTTGGTTTTTATCCAATTAGTTCTTAATGCTTGATCTTGTGCAGCTACTAACAAACTTTCTGTCTCCCTCTTCTGCTTTCCTTTCTGCTGTCATAACCATGTCTCGCTACTACTATTTACTGAAACTATCTTTGGGATTCTACCATGCAACGTCTTCTTTTGCCAGTCAAACAATTTCTGTTCTTTTTTCTTTTGTGATATTTAAGTTCGTTTGGTCTTTTGGTTTCCCTATGTCTTGCTGCGACTGTAGCAGCTTTTAATTAACTTTCTTCACTATTTCCTACATAGGAGTCTATATCTACTCTAGCTAACTTCACGGAATCTTCTATTGATATTAACCCTCTTCCACCTTTCTTTCTAGGTAGGTATATTTTTGCTACTGCTACCCTTGGGTGGAGTACTCCATTCATATTGAATTCCTTCCTAGTTCTTCTGTCTAGCTTTGCTAATTCAGTTTTTTGTCCAATCTACAAAAGCTACTGAGTATCTAAGTAATGATACTGCCCCAATATTTACAGCTTTTACTAGATTCGGCTCATTTAGTTTTGACTTAATTAGGTTTCTCACCCTTCTGATGTACACATTGTCAATTTTCATTTTCATTTCTATAGTTAGTACTCTGTCAGATTCTAATACTCCTAGATACTTATAACTCTCTCTTCCTTTCAATGATTTTAATGTCCTACCATCTGGTAATTGGATGCCTTCGATGTTGACTACCAGTCCTCTTCTCATGACTAATATAGCACACTTATTTATGCCCAATTCCATGCCTATATCTTTGCTGAAGAGTCTTAAAGAATCTGTTTTTAATTCTTACTTAAAAGTTTCAGATCATCTATGTAGATCAAATGGTTAATTTTACCTTTACTATTTCTGAAATCGATACCCTGCCTTTTCCTTCCTTGATACCACACTGAAGGGAATCAACCATATGGCAAATATTAAAGGAGACAACGTTTCTCTCTGGAAAATTCCTCTTTTGGTATTAACTTTCCCTAAGTGTGTGTCACCTAAATAGAGATATACTTTACATTTCTTCATGCTAAAGCTAATTAATTCTGTTATGTTGTCTACTATGCTGAATATACTCAAACGTTCACTTATCCATAAGTTTGAGATCCTGTTATAGGCTTTCCTATAATTTATCCATGCTATTGTTAGATTTTTCTTTCTGTTTTTTACTTCATTTAGAACTGCTTCGTCAATACATAATAGATCGTGCGTCCTACTTTCCTGCTTCCTGTACCCTTTCTGTTCTTCTTGCAGTAAATTCTGGTTGTCAAGGTGCTCTTATATGCTTTCTAAAAGCATTCCTGTTAAAAGCTTCGACACTACTAGTCATCAAGTGATTGGTCTGTAGTTGCTAGCTGTATTACCCTTTCTCTTATCCTTGATAATGAGTAATGCCCTCCATTTAGTCATCCAATCTGGTATTATTCTTCGATTAAGGCAATCCTGAATTATTATTATTATTATTATTATTATTATTATTGTTGTTGTTGTTGTTGTTGTTGTTGTTGTTATTATTATTATTACTAAGGTCATAAGCTGATATGGTTAGCACGCCGGGCAAAATGCTGAGCGGCATTTCGCCCGTCTTTATCTTCTGAGATCAACTCCCATTGAGGTCGACTTAGCGTTTTATCCACTCAGAGTCGATGAAATAAGTACCAGTTACGCACCGCGGTTGATGTAATTGATTTATAATTTTCCTCATAATTTCATGCCTTGTGCCTATACTAGAAAGGATTTTCATTATTGTTGTTACACTCTATACTCAAGCAAACATGCGTTTAACGTTGCTCTAGTCTACACAGTGCTTTTCTCAAGAATTTCCTGATGAAAATAAGTTTCTCTCTACCCATTGTCGCTCTGTATAGTTTGACAAATATTTTCAGATCTATAGGTTTCGTCATCATTTCTTGAATAGAAAGAAAATTCGCCTCTAGCATTTGTTTTAGCAGACATTTGCATTGTGTATTGGCAGTTCAAACTAGCCACCTGATTGGCAGCAGTAAAAGGGTTTAGTCATCGTATTGTTAGTAATATTATCTATAAAACAAATTTAACCTACTTCCATTTAATCCTTTCCTTCTTGTTTTTTTTTTTTTTTTTTTTTTTTTTTTTTTT
>NC_068982.1:94683831-94685553 GCF_001194135.2 Octopus bimaculoides | reverse complement strand
AAAATCTTGGTCAGGGTTTCAAATACAAAAATAACATTTTGACTATTAAACAAATAGATAAAACTTAAAATCCAAATATTTACACATACGCTTGAAAAGGCCAACTAATGTGATAGACGCAGTGTAAGAAAATAACGAGAGCACCAAAATTATTAACAAGTGCTTTTTCTGCTGCTGATAATGACTTTCTAGACATGAGTCTGCACCGTGGAAACGATGTTAATCATAAACGAGAATACCTCCTTAAGTGAGGAAGAAAATAACACACAGTTAAGTTGCAAATAACGGATAGGTTTTCATAAGGCTTCAAAAGAATAGTTATTGGTAGTTCTAACCATGTGTAATAGACTGCTTGTTCCCTGTACCGGAGCAATCATATTGAAGTGTTTACTATTTAAGACCAGAAATTAAGTGAGAAATTATTCCACATGCTGTATACCTGAATTCAAACCCCCAAAGCTTCTTGTGTTAGTTTTGTGCAAACTGTTACAGTCGCAAGTACAATGAAGACCCAAAAGACGATTTTTGGAGTGAGATCTGTTTGGATCTCTTAGTACTAATGAACCCCGAAGAGCACAATATTATCCCAGTATAATCTACTCAGGAATGGACATAAAGTCAGTCAAGCTCGTGATCCAGACTACAATGCTTACTTGCTTCTTTTGAAGGATTAAGAACCTCTTCGGTGCCTTCTGATGACAAGTGGGGAAGTGGAAACGAGAAGGTTAAAGACAACAACTACAACTTCAGTCTCCTGAAGTGCAACTTGAAGAAATATTGACCGCAGGTGATACTCTAAGAATGGCAACAGCAGAAACAGACAAAGAGAATGATCTTGTCCTCAAAACCATTAACATTAGAACTCGTTGAGATGGGATACTGAGTAACCACACATTTCTTTTCACCTGCAACACAAAGTCGGGTGATTCCTAGCAATAGGTTCAGGCATACGTTTTACAGAGATCAGGAGATTTACTCAGGTAATTAGGAAATATCAAGGAGAAACGAAAGACAGGAAGAGGCAAAAAAATAGACGTAGATTAAAGCGAAAGGGGATGCAAATTTGAGGTGTTATTCTGTGTTAGGAATCATTATTTGTAATGTTAGAAATGCTGTAAAATAGATGTGCTTTGGAGCAGAACCAGATTGCATATACTGTTTCATTTATCTCATTTTATATATTTAGCCCGCTAGTCTGTCGTTTTTATTGTTATTATATCATGGCACAGGAGGAGAGCTTAATTGTCATATATCTTTAGCATTTGGGAAAAGAAATGTTATTTATTTTTTTCTCATTTTGCAGCAGAAATTCATTTCAACATGGCTACTGAAAGACGGTGCCAGATGATTCCCATAACAGGCATATGTAATTGCCTCTTATAGAGGAGAGGGAAGAAAATAAGTATGTTTCGATTATTACGATCAATTTCCCTACCAGAAGCAATAATTCAACATTAATATCAGCATCAGCATCAAATCCGACATGAACAATAGCTACAGTAGTAAGAAACAAAAACGATATTTGTGATGTAGACACCCGCGACAATGATTGCAGAAACGATGATATAGAGGGGGTACCGGCAACAGAAGCAACGAAGAAACAGCAATAATAAATTTATCCATACACACATACGCACACACATGGCTATATATCCAGATGCGAATGCATGTTTGAGTGTGTGCGTGTGTGTGTGTGTGTGTGTGTGTGTGTGTGTACACGTC
>NC_068982.1:94682470-94683821 GCF_001194135.2 Octopus bimaculoides | reverse complement strand
TGTGTGTGTGTGTGTGTGTGTGTGTGTGTGTGTGTGTGTGTGTACACGTCGTTGTGTGTGCGCAAACCTTATATGGCAAATATAAATTATGTTTGTCTCGTTTAAAACAACAGGATTTGTTTGAGGAAGTTTTGGCTGATATTGGCAACACATCAAGCGACATCGTAGATATTCCTGCACATTGAGATGATAGAGACACGAGAATATACTCCCCCGAATACTCTGCCAGTGTAATGGAAGTAGTAAATCCAGTTGCCTTATTTGCAGCAGTAAGGATATTTAGTAGTCCTGATAAAGCGATCAGAAGAATAGTAGCAACGACATTAGATACAGCCCTACAGCTTCAACAACAATAATTATCGCACAAAGGTTGCTACAAAGATAAAAATATTATAAAACTCGTTTCCATGGCAAAATGCCGTCGACTTCGATTAGAGTCTGGGTCGGCGTTAGATCCGATTTCATGTGTGGCTTTTATGAAGATACACTAACAAACGTCGTTGTCATGGCGACAGCTCATTCCAGCGGTGGTGGTGGTGGTATTGATAGTAGCAGTATAATTATAATAATAATAATAATAATAATTATTATTATTATTATTATTATTATTATTATTATTAGTAGTAGTAGTAGTAGTAGTAGTAGTAGTAGTAGTAGTAGTAGTAGTAGTAGTAGTAGTAGTAGTAAAGAAAAACGAGTCTGGGGAGGGATTGAGATGGGAGGGTAGTTTCTCTACCTTAGCTTAGGGGGTGATACTTTGTTTTTATTTTGTCTTGAGGGTGGTGGGGGGAGCTTGTTAAAGTTTATAATAAAAAAAACCAAACAAATAACAAACAGATCGGACATATAAATCAAGAGAGAATAAATGCGGCGGCGGTGGTGTAAAGTTAAAACTAAAAACATTTTGTCAAGATGACAGCTTATGAAGATGAATTTACGACATTTGTCAATATATGCCAGAGCTACTGTTTGATGAGATTATATATGCATGTGTTCCCAAGCCTTTTTTGCCATTTACTGAATTTGTTTCAGACATTTTAAAATAAGTTACAGGTGCATTTTTAGGTTTCTGCCAACCAACCAATTGAATGATTTTACTAAGATTTGGAGTACAGGAAGTACCTGTGCAGATGAATAATTTTTAGTGGGTGTAGCTTGCACTGCACTACCCCCACTTATTAGCCCAAGAAGACTTTCACCGGTGTGACAAGAGAATTGACAAAACCAGGAATTTCCAAGGCCTCAGGTTTTATTTCGGAGATTTCCTTCTCCTAGGTAGATTACCAACCAAGGTTAAAGAGCTTCTACCTGCCCATGAGGTAAGCCGTCCCATTCCAGACACCTAACCGAC
>NC_068982.1:94662781-94677815 GCF_001194135.2 Octopus bimaculoides | reverse complement strand
TATATATATATATATATATATATATATATATATATATATATGAGCAGTTGCGACGTTTTCGTAGACTAAACCAACATTTTAGAAATTGGTTTGTCCTATTTCAACTATTTGGTTGGAACATCTTAGTTGCCCATATTGAGATTGTTTGAGATGGCGGATAGATGGGTTAAATCAATGAGGCTATTTTTGTTAATATTTCTGTTACCTAATTCTTTCAAGGAAAAAATACAGAGGAAACATTTTTTTCTTATGGAATCTAGGCAGAAACAATATGGCTGTTGAGAAGAATTGAGGCGTGAATGAAACAGATGTTCTTTAAGTTATTTTAGCATGCAATGGTTACATCAAATGGGATCAATAGCTAATGTGAAGGTTAAGTATACTGCATCATATTATAGTTTGATGGTGTATTCGATATATGCAGCAGATTACAATCTTGAGTTTCTTTGTCGTAGTTAAGTGTTTTTTTCAGTTGATTCCGATTGCTCTACTGCCTGAAGAAGCCCAAATTTGAAATATTTCCATGACGAAAAATGCCAGAAATAATATATAACCAACGGAAATCTTTATTTAGTCGTCAGATCTCCTACAAATATCAACTAAATCTAATCAAAATCGCACCCTACTGCATTAAAAAAGAAGAGACTTATTGTATGTGTTTATTGATTTACTATGTTCGAATATTTACAAGTAGTTGTTCAAAAGCTTCTGGTAAAATGCTAGAACTCTTGATTATTTGTCTACTCGATGACAGCTGAGCTCATCCTATTCACCAACCGTTTCGATAATGGGTAGTACACTATGTAAACGATGTTGCACAGTTAGTACGGGCTAATTTAATGGCTTACCAATAAAATATCATCATCAACAACAACAAAATTTAGCTTCTGCCTCAAGTTCTAGTAGTGTTAACACTATTATCAAGAGTAGTGTTGCAACAGCGAAACACAAGTCATTTCTTCCTTCTGTATGTAATAATTATCATGTAGCTTTATAATTTTCTGTAATGACCACCAGAGTTACAATATGCATGATGAGAAATATTTCGATCGTTTTCATCGCTGGACACAATTCGCCGCATATGTAAAACCAGAAGACTCTCAGCAGTAAAAATATAAAGCATTTGAAATTGAAAACGGAGTTCAATGTTTTCCACTCTATTCTCTAACGACTGATATACGATGTTGATATCGTCCTATTTGCTTGTGTGTGCACAGGTAATTAATCATTTACGAATGAAATGGAAATATTTTTAGTTTTTGTTTGATTACTTGTTATGAACAGGAAAAGCTGTCGTTTCACGATCCAGTAAATTGTCTGATTACTGAATGGTAGGGAGCCTGATTACCATCTTGATATCCTCCCGTGATAAAATGATAAAATGGATTCAGAAATATAGCAGGTCCTTTACTAACCTCCTGTTCAGGTAATTCTATCTATCATGTTAGCGTTAGTCAATGAATTCAGGTGAATCAGAGCGATTATTTAGTATATTTTATATAGATGAAATTTACACTATTTTTTAGGTTTATTATTCCAGAACTATAACTGGTCGTTGGTAGAATTGGTAAAGCGTTGGACAAAAGAAATTTATATTTGCTTAGATTCATTTACATTTCGAGTTCAAATTCCGTCTAGTTGCACTTCAATTTTCATCTTTCCGTAGTCAATAAATATGCACCAGTCGATGAAGTTCTGGATCAGTGTCATTGACCATATAATTGAAGACAGTACCCAGCAAGACTATGATCCACTCGTTAAATCCAGTTAATGTACAGGTTCACTTGCGATGAAAATTTAGTTTGGAAGAAAAACTTTACTCCGTATTCAGCTCACATCCAGCATCTCTCTTCCTTTAGAAAACATATTTTGTGTTAAGATGACATTTTTGAGAGACGTACTGATCGAAGTCTTTCTAATCTGCGCCTATCAACTCTGGTGTAGCTCAAGTTTTGGTTTTGTTCGCCATTCGCTTCCTTTATACACCAACAAACTATTTCACGTTGCCTTCAATAATGTCTGCTCTGCTCCCATGTAAATCATACCGTCCTTAACTCTTCACCAAATCCCATCCACTTCTGTATCAACCCAGACACATCACGCCAAATATGCACCGATTCCACGAGCGACGACTTCATAAGCATCCTTCAGTAGTAGCACGTCAAACAAATACTGCGATCACCTCAGATACTAATCGTCATTATAACTGAGGAACTGTCCGTCCCAGAGAAGACACATCCTTAACAGAGCAAACATTGCTTTGTCTCAGAACCAAAACATTCCTCACTCCACTTCCCAAAACTACTCCCTGCAAAACACGGATGTAACCTATAATGGAGCATTGTTTCCACATTTGCAATAGTACTTCTGCTTCACAAACAGATATCCTAGATAATTTCTTAAAATCCCTCTCAGCCAAAGAGGTTACTCACAAACATACGCCAGACTCTTTCCTACAACCATGTTTTCTCCTATCTCTGGCTTTCTGTCGCAAAGATAATTGCATCTGCGTCTTCAATCTGTTTGTGTCTCGTGTCACGTCTACTGAGGATCTCTCGCTGCACTTGTTTCTCAATCTCATCAGCCATTTTGTGTTCACTCATCCAAGCTCCGCACCAATTATTGAATTCCAGTCCTATCATCCCAGAATGCTGACACTGGCGTTTTCTCCCAGCACATGCCATTTCTATAACTATCTCCTTGTGAACGGTTTGATGCCGTTAACAGCATCAAAATTACCGATCTCAGAATGCTTGCCAACGCCATGTGCTCAATCTCCTCCTCCAGACCAATATAATAAAAAAAAATTATGCCATAATCTGGAATACAAGTCGTATTAGACGAAAGTGATTTCTAGAGCACTCATATAAATTAATTTCATTCTGCTACCCACTGTGCATTTAACTAAAGAATAATATATAATACTGGTATTGACAGGTCCTTTTGTTGATAGTATTTACAACTGAACTCTCCTGAATAATAACAGCTAACTGTCACAGTTTTTATGAAGTATAACCAGAGATGCAGTTGTCTCTCCAAGACAGCAGCTTAACTGATACGAAGAGCAACTATATTTTGTTTGTTTCTTGTTCAGTGTTATGTTCTTTAAACGCGCTATCATCCAATAGAATAGCAGTTCTGTCATTCCTTCTATCTATTCTGTTAGACTGAAGGACTAAATTCCAAAGAACGAAGTAAACAGTGAAAATTAATATGTATTTAAAGGCTAAAATAGCTTTCATAAGGAAATATACTGGAGTATACTTCCACATGATTTTTATACATTCTACTTATCATCATCTGCAATATACAAAATCTGTAAACCAAAACTAGCAAGAGAGCCTACCCGTGGTTACTCTACCAGTAAAATATTACCACTAAATGTTTCCTCAAATAAACCTCTTCTGTATTATACGAGGTTCCCTTTGTATAAGAAAACTAGTCGGAATAAACATACGCTATGTCTAAAAGATGAGAAAATACGATTTGCAAAAGGTTACAAAGTCTTTGTCCGTATTTCGTCTTTTTCACAGCTGGTCTGGTATTGAAAAATGGCTAAAATGTCTCACTTATGATCTCACTAACCACATAAGAACTTCGATCTTTACTGGGATATGGTATATATATATATATATATATATATAAACCGAACGTCTATCGATTTGCTGACCAGAACCCGCTATATATGTTTAAGCTTTATCAGATTTGTTATTTCGCAGCCGTTGTTACAACAGTGACAATAGTGAATTATATTTGATCAGAATTTAGATGTAATTAGTGCATTTCTTAATTATCTCTCATAATCACCTTTTACTATTCATCTATACTTGAAAGTATTCCAGCCATGCGATCAGGTAATTTTTCAGACAATAGGCATTTCCAAGTATATTGACGATAGGGACTGTTTGATGGAATTTTGAGCTCCTCTTTCTGGAACGTCTTACGATCACATATCGTGCTTCCTTATTGTCTTGTCTAAACTTCATCATATGCAAACACCTATCAATCGCAGGTCGCATTTGATATTGTCAGATATCTTGAGGCTCTCCACGACATATCAGGAGTCCTTTCAATTGAAGACGGCAAAAGCTATGGCACTATTCATTGTTTCGTTAAAATTGAAGAAGCAGCAAAAACATGGGCTGAAATTGCCAGATATGTCTCTGATTATACATTTGACTCTCCGTCCGTACATTAGTCAAAGAAAAAGAAGACTGGCACTAGGAGACACTAGCAACGACGCAGATCCGTGGCCAATCATAACTTTATATTGAAGCATGGACGAATGGCCAAAGCAGTGTTAACGAAGTGACATATTGATTGGAAGACATTAAAATTGATTTGTAAGTCGTAACAACACCTTCAAAGTCGCAGAGCCATACGGGAACTGTGCATAGGAGAGATCGCGAAGCAAAGATGAGGAAGAAATAATTACTACCGGTGAAAATTCCCAATAATTCGCAAAAAGCGAAGACACAACATAAAACTAAGAAAACAGGTGAAGA
The DNA here is from genome assembly GCF_001194135.2 of Octopus bimaculoides. Lineage (NCBI taxonomy): Eukaryota > Metazoa > Mollusca > Cephalopoda > Octopoda > Octopodidae > Octopus > Octopus bimaculoides. Next base: position 94,673,310 of record NC_068982.1, on the reverse strand, counting down.
ATAATTTCTTCCAAGCAGCAACAAAATCCTTTCGCAAAAAAAAATAAAAATTAAGAACCCGAATATGAACTAAGACATCATTCTTCTAAAATCGAACATGCGGTTATCAGACAAAATTATGCGTTTGAGATGACAAAGGCATTCCGTGGGAATGATAATAGTATGAAAGTAAATAGAATATTAACAAGCACAGGATTGAATATTAGTACAATTTAAATTAAGACATCACGTCTAATTTTAATAGAATATACATAAGATACTGATATTTTGCAACACAAGATATATAACAGAAATTTTTATTTGCCCATTCAGTTGCACTCTAGCAAAATTTCAGAAATGATTATGCGAGCAGCTTCGCGGAGTAGCTTAATTCAACCAAATTGATAATCCTTCAAACAGTATTTTATTTAATTATGTTTTGCTTCAAATATTGCAAATTGTATGAAACTGACTTTGTATTTACATGCAAATAAGCATGTGTTCATACATACATACGTTTTTACAATGCGTATATATATATATATATATATATATATATATATATATATATATATATATACATACACACACAAGCACACAAAAACGCACATACACGCACACGCACACACACGTATATATGTGTATATATATATATATATTTAATTAATTCAATAATGGGATAAAAATCTTTTACAAGAATTTTATCAGGAAGCTAGCGTAAAAAAAATTCATAAGGGAAAAAATATATCATTTTTTTATTCCTAAGAATATATTTATTCATTTATGCTTAGATAAGGGCATTATATACCTCTACCGTACTATACTGAAGATCGAAAGCTAGATATTATTCTAGCAATCGTGTAATCGTTCGATATATAGTTGAGTTAATTTTTTTAAAAGTTTGGGTTTTTTTAAGAGTTGCTTTTCCTCGTATTCGGTAAAAATGTTTATTTGGAAGTCTAGTGTGTGGCATTATATATATATATATATATATAATAGTGACAGAAGCAGTATTGATAACAAAAGCAAGCTTGATACCCAACTTAACTTGGGGGTTGTATTAGAGCACAGAATACTATGTTATTTAGAGCTCCTCATATAGATGCGCGGCAGACGAGGACCGTTTGCTGCGGTCATCGGAACTGACAGACCATGTGATTTCGTTCGCACTGCTATGGGCTCCTTAATAACAGATGTCCAGTAGCAACTTAACAGCTGAACCTCCCGTCAACGATACATAGAGTATCAATGATTATTAAGGCACTGATATCATAAATATCCAGTGAGATTATTAAAAAATAACTAATAGTAACACAAGCAGTATTAACACCGTATGGTAATCTTTATCGCCAAATTAAATTGGAGGTTGTGTTAAAACACAGAATAGTGCGTTGTATATCTATCTATCTATCAATCTATCTATTTATCTATCTATCTATCTATCTATCTATCTATCTATCTATCTATCTATCTATCTATCTATCTATCAATCTATCTATCTATCTATCTATATAGGGGATGAATCATTAACCATCTGTTATTTATTTATTATTCACATTACTCGGAACATGCTATTAACGTAGACCTGGAGTCTATTGAGTGTAGTACAATTGGTGCAGTGTGTGTTCCTAAATACAACCTTAAGACTCGTAATATACTCAATCAGTAGCAGTTAATTCCATATACAACTGGGACAGTTATCTGTCTTTACTCGGGTATGTAGGCACTTGTTCTTCTTATTTCGTAGTATACACAATTTCCTCCCCTCTTCACCTGACCCGGTGTTTTACCATTTACGTACCTGGTTCAGTTGACTCCTGAATATATATATATATGTGTGTGTTTTTATGTGTGTGTGTGTGTTTATGTGCACGCGCAACTGGATAAAACATCTGTAATCTTTACACAGCTTAACAGAGAATTATCGTAATGAATATGTATTGGAAGGAAGTGTACCGGAGTGGATGAGTGAGCAAGGAACAAATTTCATAATGAAGGATCGAAGATGAATCAAAAGGAAAGTATTTGGAAATGATCTAAAAGTACCTTGCCGAAATGTAATGACAGTTAGTAGAAAGTAACTTTTCCGTAAAAATATACTGATATATGTTGTTGTTGGCACTCCGTCGCTTACGACGTCGAGGGATCCAGTTGATCCGATCAACGGAACAGCCTGCTCGTGAAATTAACGTGCAAGTGGCTGAGCACTCCACAGACACGTGTACCCTTAACGTAGTTCTCGGGGAGATTCAGCGTGACACAGTGTGACAAGGCTGACCCTTTGAATTACAGGCACAACAGAAAGTGAAAGAAAGTTGTGGTGAAAGAGTACAGCAGGGTTCGCCACCATCTCCTGCCGGAGCCTCGTGGAGCTTTAGGTGTTTTCGCTTAATAAACACTCACAGCACCCGGTCTGGGAATCGAAACCACGATCCTATGACCGCGAGTCCGCTGCCCTATCCACTGGGCCATTGCGCCTCCCTATACTGATATAAAGCAAATAACACTCTACTAAAGAGAATTGATGTAAGAAACTCTCAAATGGCGCCAAAGATAATCTGATTATTGAGTAATTGGTAATGTATAACTGTAAACGGTGACAGTCTAATCTGTGCATGGCGTGAGCCAACCTTAAAAATATTTACCGCATGATTCCATAATCCTAGTTAGGCTTATCAACATTCTCAGGGCGCTAGCATCACGCACAATAATAAGAATTAGTTGGTGTATGGGAAATCAGTCTAGTCGTTAAAAAGGTATCGTCCAGGGTGACTGCTTCTCTGTCTGTCGGTTTGTCTGTCTCTGCTTCTCTCTCTCTCTCTCTGTCTCTCTCTCTCTCTCTCTCTCTCCCTTTCTCTCTCTCTCTCTCTCTCACTCTCTCCCTCTTTCGTTCGCCTTTGTTATTTATATCTCGCTCATACTATCTGATTGACACTTATACAAGTCGACATGGGGTACAAACTTGGACAAACTGTACGTTCTCTACATCATCTATTCTTATAGACATTTGCAAAGAAAAAGAGATCAATTCACTTTTTAACAGAGTAAAGGTGCGTCGTAATTATAAGAGAATGGAGTTTGTTCAATGTAAGCGTGCTGTAAAGAGGAAGAAATGGGAATTTTAATGGAATAAAAACTTACCGGAAAAACGGGTCTTAGAACCTAATTGCTGTGGATACAAGTATCGAGATATAGTGGAACCCGATGATATTATGCCAAAGAAAATTAAGGAAAACGTGAAAGCAATATATATGAAGGAGTTAAAATTTGTATTGAACTCCAAACTCAATTCAAAAGGAATCTGATCAAAATATGGGCGGTTGCCGTCATGCGTTATGGGGCCGGAATATTGAAATGAAGAGAAAAACGAGAAGATCTTCAACTATGAATGTAGTTCTTCATCCAAAATTTGTCCGTCGTTTACATATGAAAAGAAAGGTTGGCGGGAGAAGAGATATTAGCATTTCTGGTTGGGTGATTGAAAAATAAATGCGAGTATATCACTGAATTGAGAAGGGCAAAGAGCTAAGTAAACAAACTGCAACGGATATAAGACGTATTTGTGCGAGTCTTGAAAAGAAGAAATTATCCCAAAGCAGGATAATCTGTGAAAGGAAGAAAGCTGTAAAATAAATGCAAGTAACATGAGAAATTCCATAGTGACACCGTAAACATGGAAAATCCCGACTCATCGTGAGAGTGACTGCGATGATAAGATTTGAAGAGAGAAACTGGAGATTTGTTGGTAGCTGAGCCTATAAACACAAGTTTAGTAAGAGTATTTATCCCACTGCTTCAATGAACAAATGCTGCTTCTGTAAACAGCAAGAGGAACGTATTCAGCATAACGTTAATTCACAAAGGATACTGGCAATGTCATTAGAAGGTTAGTCTGAATTAATACTGGTCACATTGTAAAAAATACAAATACAACATTTCAGGTCAGTAGCACATTCATTTACCTGAAAGAGCTATAAAAAAATATGAGATGAACTTAAAAATTATATGAGATTTTTTACAACTTTTTGAACAGAACAGCTTAACAGAGCAGCCTCAGATACCATTATCCCTGACATAAAAAAGAATGTTTCATAACTGATGGTGCAATTTCTTCAGGGAAAACATTCTTAACAAGGAATTTGGAAAGTAGTAGAAAAGGTCTTGAATGAGCTGATTTAAAAGTAGAAATATTAAAAATCTGTGTATGTCGAGTAGAAAAGTGAAAGTTGTACCCGTTATTATCGGAGTGTAATTTGAAACTTAAAAGATTCTGATAAATAACCTGGAATTAGGTGTGAGATTGCTCCAAATTTTTCTTCTACTTTCTGTGTAATACATTTCCTTTAGAGTTGACAGGTAACATAAGGAAAAATAGGAAAACTCGATATTTGGTATCCTTTTAATACCCATACAATAACATACTACAATAATAATGATCATTTCTTGTTTTGGCACAAGGTCAGCAGTTGTGAGGGGTAGGGAAGTCGGTAGCATCCACCTCAGTGCTCAACTAGTATTATATATTTTATTGACACCGAAAGGATAAAAGGCGAAGTCGGCCTCTGTAGCATTTGAACTTAGAACATAAAGACGGACGAAATGCCATAAAACACTTTGCGGCGTGCTAACGATTCTGCCAGCTCGCCCCCTAAAAACAACAACAATTACAACAACAAAAGCAGCAACAACAACAACAACAACAATAATAGCCCTTATATATTATAGGCACGAAGCCTCAAATTTGGTGTTGGTTTTCGGTTACATTGACCCCAGTGCTCAACAGGGACGTATTTTATCAACCCGGAAAGAATGAAAGGCTAAGTCGAGCTCGGTTGAATATCGATTCAGAACGTAAGGACAAAAGAAATGACGCCAAGAATTTTTCCCAGCGTGCTACCGATCCTGCCAGCGCACTGCTTTAATGATAATATTAATCCTTTCTACTAAAGGCACAAGGCCTGGAATTTGTGGGGAAGGGATTAGTCGATTACATTGACCCCAATATTTCACTGGTACTTGATTTATCAACCCCGTCAGGATGACAGGCAAAGTCGACCGCGGCAGAATTTGAACTTAAAGACTGACGAAATACCGCTAAGCATCTTTCAGCGCAGTAACAGTTCTGAAAGTTCACCACTTTAATAATGATGATAACAACAACAAGAACAATAATAATAATAATAATAATAATAATAATAATAATAATAATAATAATAATAATAATAATAATAATAATAATAATAATGATTCAAGCAAGGCTGGATGATAACTGTGTAAGACCCTGTAAAATGTATTGATTATTACTACCAATAATTGATGTATTACAACTGTTTGCAATATTTTGCAATCTCGTACCTTGTGTAAGCAAATTATCGAAGCAGGACGATCTCATATCATGTGTAAAAACTATCAAAGCACGGACTATATACTAATACTAGATCGATCCCCTCCTAACCATCCAACCAAATGACAAATAATTGAAACAAAAAATACAACTATCACTTATCTCTATGTTAATAATAGGAAGAAAATACATTGAATATTATGCGTAAAATGTACAAAGCCTCGACAAAATTAGGTGCACATAAATAAATAACCAAAGAATATGATGACTTTACTCTTTAAGTCGCGCAAATAAAACTGAATATACATGGATGGTAAACGCTTCTGTTCTTCGTGTATATTCAACAGTAAATTTGTGGGATGGGGCAATCAAGGAATACAAAAAAAGGAAGGTGAGAGACATGGTGTGATAACGAGTGCAAGTTTTAAAGTCTATGATAAAAGAAAAGAGAATTACGTAGAATAATAAAAAAAATTGTAACAAAACAAACCTACCCTGAAAGGAGTTGGCAGCAGATACATTCTTTTCTTAGTATCTATTTTACAGTCAAACGAGCCTTCATGCGTCTAATATCTTGGCCATAGACACTACCCAATACTGACTAGTCGACGAAGTGATCTGATCACCTACTGTTTGTTTTCTGCTAACAACTCAGCTTTATTATCTACGTTATTTTGTTGAAACTTTAGAGATAAATAGCAAAATTGACAGTGGAGTCAGGAAATCAGTAACTACGGTGACACCACGCAAGGTAATGTAAAATTATTTTCCGATTCATTATAGAATGCACCGAATTCTCTCTTATCGTGGAATATGTTAAAATGATGTGATACTCTGCGTAAAAAGTATGACTACACAAAATGAAAATACCAAACCAAATGTCTTCAACGTCATTGTATGATCCTAACAACAATAACAACAGTAAATAATATGGAATTTATGGACATTTTATTCCCTCCAGGCCAAAACATTCTATCAAGTAGATTGGTATATAAGGCAACTACAAGAACACTGGGAGTTAAATAAGATTTTGGTGAATAGAAGAAACTTCCATATATTCAATTACGGTTCCTCGTATTGGAATTGAAAAATCGAAACCTAGACCAAACTATACACAAAATAACACGATTCTCTTGAGCTACGCACACTATACAATAGGATGATTGCATCCATTGCCATTACACGAAATAATGCTGCAGGGTAAATGAGCCTACAAACTAAGATACAACTCATATAATATTGATTTTGTTTTGCCTAAACAATACAGTAATTTTGTGCAGGTGAGATGAAGTCAATATATTCAATTTCTGTGAAAGTGCATGATCTAAAGTTTCGGGTGATCGGCTCATGATTATTAGGTCGTGATTTCAGTTCTTGGATCACAAGCCGCACTTCATTTCACATTGCTCCAGTTTATTCAGGTGTAATCATTACTAACCGAGTGCTGATGCATCTCTCTTTCTTCCCCACTTTCTCTTCAGTTGCCACATTTTGCTAGTGGAAGTAGGAAGGAGTCTATGTTTATTCGTGACTTCCGATGTACCTAAAAACAAATAGCAAGACAATAGTACATGTAACTCAACCATACTCGCTCAAAAGTGATAATTGATTGTACTATGCGTACCAGTTAATTCCAGTACTTTACAAAGGGGACACATTTAATTTGCGCAAGCATGGTAACGCTTAGCAAGATATCTTAAGATTGAGAAACACCTAACACCAAATACCATCAAACATCCAGCTAGAAATTTGATATTCTTGAAATGCAAAACGGATATTGGTAGTGTTCTAATTTCCTCCAAAATTAGCGAAGCGTAAGGAAAACAAGAACCGGATCGCATACGTTGCTTTGTGAGAACTTATTTCGTCAACTTTATATCTAATCTTCTTTATACAATACAAACGGCTTTGTTGTTGCTTCTCACTAAAGTTAATCGTGATAAAGCATTTATAATCAAAGGCATTCGTACCATGAACCTTCTGTCACTCTCTTTAGGAGTATTAAAGATTACACTTTCTGACGTCTTTCTTTTTCTAAAGAGGTGTGCTTTAATCGAGAGTTGGGTGTTATGTCTTGCAGGTCATGCAATCAGGTAACAACGTGAACACTTCAGGAGTTCGCACAATATCGGCTTCTTATTTAGCTTGGACCTGAATTCTCAGACAAGAGATTGTCAATGTATTGGGTTGGCAACTAAGTTCCCACCGTTTATTTTTAAATTTTGGAATTTCTTGCGTCTTTAAATTTTTGAATCTTTTTTTTTTTTTTCGAGAATTCTATTTTTGAATCATTTTGGAATCTTTTTTTGTTTTCTAGTTAATTTTAGTTAATTTTTGTTTATTTTCAGATCATTAAAATGGAATGTCAAGTTAAGAAAAACGAGCATTTTCGACACCTTCTTTTTGCTTTTAATCAAGGTTCCTAGGCCGCAAAAGCTCCCAGCAACATTTGTGCTATGTATGGGGAGGGTGCCATTGCTGAAAGAACCGCTTGTGATTGGTATGCCTAGTTCGAAAATAGAAATTTTGACCTCAAAGGTGCACCTCGTTCTGGTCGTCCAGTTGAGTTCGATGAAGAGCGATTAAACCACCTTTTGCACGAAAATTCTCGTCAAACGACAAGGGAACTGGCAGAGAAAATGGAATGCTCCCACACTTCTATAGAGAATCATCTTCACTTGATGGGAAAAGTTCAGAAATATGGAGCATGAGTTCCGCATGCTTTAAGTGACAACAGCAAATATCAACGAGCCACAATCTCCGCTGGTTTTGCTTGCTCGTCACCGCCCAATTCAAGGACTCAAGCAACGATTTCTTTACCGAATCGTTACTGGCGACGAAAAATGGTGCCTGTACATCAATATGAAGCAGCATAAGGAATGGCTTAGCCCAGGTAAACAAGTGACACCGCGCGTGAAACAAGATCTTAATCCGCGTAAAACGATGTTGTGCGTATGGTATGACTGGGAAGGGATTATCCATTACGAACTGCTTGAAAGGAACCAAACGGTCAACGCGGAACTCTATGTTCAACAGATGAAACGATTCAACACGGCTTTTCAAGACAAAAGACCTAATCGGCAGCATGGAGTTCTGCTACACGACAACGTCCGCCCTCATATCGCCAATATGACCAAGGAAACCATTCAAACGCATGGCTGGGAAATGCTGCCATACCCGCCGTACTCTCTTGATTTGGCACCAACGGATTTCCACCTCTTTCGATCTCTTTCAAATGGTATGCGCGGAGTTTCTTTCAATACTGATGCAGAATTGAGAGCTTGGTTGGATCAATTTTTCGAGTCGAAATCGGGTGATTTCTACCAACGAGGTATTGAAAATCTTGTTGAATGTTGGGAAGAAGTTGTAAACAACAAGGGTGAATACATTATTGATTAATTAGTTGTTATTTTAAATTAAATCTTTTAAAAAATTCAAATTTTAAAAAAACGGCGGGAACTTAGTTGCCAACCCAATATTTTTCGTGAATATAACCTTCTAAAATGATTTATGAATTCACAATTCAGAAGACTGCAAGTCTGAAACCCAGTAACTTATTCGTTCGGTGTGGAAAGTCTTCAAATCTTATATTTTTATGATTTTGTCAAGAGGTAAGAGGGTTGGGTTCGCGATTTTTATCACGGCTTCTGAACATGGTAGGGAGCAATAATATTTTATTTAGATATTAAACTCATATAAGAAGAAGCTTTATTTTTGAAACCCATATTCATCTTTTACGAACTTCAGCATCGTACAACAGCAGAAAAATATTTATTTCACATTAATCAAATAAATATTCTATTGATTAATATTTGATGGTCGTCGTAAAAAGGATGATGAAAAGAAAAATCTGTGTGGATCGGAAGAATAAAGTATGTTTAAAATATCGACAATTTCTTTCGAAACTCATATACAAACTCCCATATAGCACTTAATACAGGATAGTTGTCTTTTCGACAAGCATCAAATGTTGTTTTACATTTTATGTTATCTAGTGCTGCAAATGTCGAGATTCAATCTGAATGAACAAATAAAAATCCTAGAATGGCTAAACTAGCCTGCTAGCAAACTAACATCTGACAATCACGTTCAGAAACATTGAAAATCCAAAATACAATACTAACTTGACAGCTAAGCAAACTTCATCCAGATGTATTAGACGTAAAAGCGCAGAATTGTTGATCGCGATATGGATCTTGAAGAATTATTATTATTCGAAGTTTCAACAATAAAAGTGTAAGGAAATATCAAAACGCACACAAATAAATATTCAATAAATTATGTGAAACTTGATCGGATTTGAATTTTCAATAGAGCATGTTTACAAAAGCCGTAACCAAATAAATACACAAACAGGCACACACACTCAAAGACACATACAGCATACGGTATTTTATGACTACTTTGAAGGACGTCAGAATGTCATATGATACCCTGATCAGCAAATTTATCAATCAGGGGAACATTTAGACCGTCTTGAATGAGCTTGGTTTATTTACAATTATACGATAAGTTACTCACATATTACTCATACCTTGTTATATAAATCCAATAAATTAGATCTCACAAAAAACACTAAACTAAAACAACCAAACACAAACACACCTATAGAAATGTATATATATACATGCACACATACTCATATACATATACGTATGCCTATATATATATATGTATTTATGCATGTATGTGTTCGTGTTTATGTGTGTGTGTGCGTGAATGTGCATGTATGTATGTCATTATTCAGTTTTACTTCAGGATTTCTTGTCAATAGAGAAAGAATCGGTTTCTAACCTGGCTCCTTTATGTATGTATGTTTGTATGTATGTATGTATGCATGTATGTACGTATGCCCTGGAAATGACTTTCAACTCCATTCGCTAGTGGGACACTGGTTAGGAAATTCCATACTTTTGAGGAGTGTTGTACCATATCTTATCCACTATTGATCCCAGATCTCTGATCCACTATAGTATCATCTGTTAGTAAATCTACTAGGGATTAGGGACCGCTATATTTTGCCACATCTTTCTTGTTGAAGGACTCTCAGATGTAAAGCCTGAGGTCTTACGTCATTACTGGTCATCTCACTTTGGCCTACCACTTGATACAAATCACAGAAACTCATATAGTACAAACGTATATGTATGTATGTATGTATGTATGTATGTATGTATGTATTATATATATATATATATATATATAT
>NC_068982.1:94659052-94662740 GCF_001194135.2 Octopus bimaculoides | reverse complement strand
TATATATACATACATATATATATATATATATGTAATGCAATTACGTACTTGTATGTCTTTATGATGAGCTTATTTGTCACTCCCTCTACTGAAAGTCGTGTGACGAGAAAAGAATTTGACGTGTGCAGACCTATCCAGTTGGTAGCGCACAGTAAGTAACAACTTTTGCCTGTAACCTATACTACAAAAAAATTTCAGATGTATGGAAAGTCCGAAATGTTAACGAGTAAGTACAAGGAAACGGTAATCATCTGTGAGGATGGAGCAATCACCATGTAGGTATGTTTTATGTGAAGTTACAGCTAGGAACAATATAACTTTAAGCCGAAGTACTTTTTTGCACAGTATATAATTGGATATTTTTGAAAGGAAAACGTTGACAATGATTTCGAAGTTTTAGTTTAGCAGCCCTCACTAGACTATCTTTGAATACTGGCTCTGTGAAACTTCGAAGTCATAGGCAACATTTTCCTTGTACACACACACATAGTTATGCACATTTGATATCTAATATCAAAAACATTGCAAGTGATGGTGTGTTGAGATGTTGCAATATCCATTTGTTACCGGGGTGTAGAAATTATTGTAGGAGTGGGCTGAAACCGGCTCTCCAAAATTGATTACCGTCAATTTAGCTTGTACGTTTTATGATTCTGCCTTATAACAAACCTACGTACACACGGTACACGCACACAATTCCCAATCGAAAGGGAGATAGAAAATGCATTGTTTTCCTCTCATGCATTCAATTATGTTAATGAGTAATGAGTACGAATTTGCTTACACAAAGTGGTTAGTTTGCATACATTTTCTCTTCCTTTTCTCGCAAATATCAAGATAGAAACGGATTAAATACAGGAAAACAATTCTTTTCTGCGAACAAACTAATCAATAGAAAGCTATGAGCAAGATTTGAAACGTTTCTTTCATGAGCACCTAGTGTACTTAAGCATTAATGATGTATACCAAAAAGACATATCAATAAAATCTACGTAAAATCACGCTGCAATAGAAAACTAATAAATTTATCGATCTGCTGGACCTGAGATAAAAAATGGTAGTAGTAGTTTTTTTCTCGTCTACATAACTTAATCTGAGCTGTGTATAAACTATGTAAACTATATAACGATAACAATGAGAAAATATAAAATTTGTGTATAACAGGAAAAAATTAAAAGATGTAGGAATGTAAATTTTATGTAATGTATAATAGTATTACACATACACTCCCACGCATACTCACACAAACATATACATAAACATTAGACTTACCTGAAATTTTCCAACACATACCGTTGGTACATACAGTGTCAATTATTTAATCATGCCGGCTAGCAATATACAATATGCAAATTAGCCTAGTCATTTCAGCTAAGTTCAGTATTGTGATTGATTTAAATAACAACTACCCTAACCATAAATATTACAAAGCCTAGCTGTGACATTAAGAACGATGCAAATACATTCGTTCTATGCTCTTCTTGCGCAGGAAAAATAAGAGGAAACTCATGAAGACTATAATACGGTCTTTTGACTGCCTATGAGATATGTTCTGTATTATGCATTATTTTTCTACGAAAATAAGGTGGTTAGGCTTTATATTTGTAATATGCTAGATAGTAAAGGCGGCATATCCTTGCAAACATTCAAAAAATTCCTGTAAATCACGCCATAAACTTTGGTTATGCCTGCCATACTCTCCTATCGTTACAATGTTACCACTAACCACACACGTTCAGCTAATTCAAATATACCCACCATTTGATCATCTTATGATTCTCAACCAGACTCAAGTGTGATTCACTTGTACTGTGCTACATTCATTCATACTATCCACACCAATGTATATCTCAACCCATCCCCATCCCACTATGCTATAACTACATGCTCATGAATACTCTTTGCTTTGTCTGGCCGTGTTATCGATACAGTAATGGTTCTCGGTTTATGAATTAAAGAGGTGCGGACAATATTCACAACTAATCTACTTGACAGATGCACATGTCACCCCTTCTCTCTTTACCTCGTTATTTCTACCTGTTCGAAACTCCTATTCTAACTACTTCTCCCCAATAATGAACTATTATAAATACCCCTCTCTAGAATTCTTCCTGTGTTTATCTTTTTCGTATCGCTATAATCCTGCTGAAATTGAAGTTGAACATTATCTGGCTTAATACATATTCATAGGCACTGTTCTTCACCCTCTCACACATTCATGAAACAAAATTTTTATTGTAAAATTGGCGATCCCTGAAGTGGTTTTTACAGCCAAGGGGTTAAATGTTTTTATCGTTTGACTGTTCTTGCAGGTCGAGGAATCAATTTTGTGTCAAGTAAGCTTCAACTATAAAATTTTGTTAGATTTTCATAAACATTTAGAGTGCTCTTCGTTCCCAGTACAACCTTTCATTCCTTCTGGAATCTCTGAAATAGGGTTTCGGTGGAGACGTTGATTTAATCGACTATGCCCCAAACGGTTTGGCATAATGTCATTGTTATAAATGAACATTTGAAAGTTAGATATTGATTCCTAACATAGGCACAAAGTCCTAAATTTTGGGTGTGATTATAGTCGGTTGTACAACATCTACATTTTTACTGGTAAGTTATTTTATCGATTGTGGAACTTAAAGCATATTTGACTTCAATGGAATTTGAACTCTGCTTTAAATACCGCAAATAACTTTGCCTATCACTTTAACAGTTCTGACGCTCCTCTGTTCTCTTATAAAGTTAAATGTTCCAAAAAACGTTGTGTTTATCTGCATTACTCTGAGTTTGCAAGACAACTCATTATTACTATATACAATAATAACTCAGACAGGGTTTTGGAAATGTTACGGTATTTTTACAATTCACCATACCACAATATTCTCTAAGGCATAGAAACATTGGAATTTAGCTTTATATCGTTGAAAATTGGCTTATTGTATTGAAATTCAAAACACTCCTCATGGCACACATATAAAATGTTTTTCTCTAACAATTGTTGATGGTAAATATAACAGGTAAAGACTATAGTCAACATATACTGGAGTACATTGTAGAATTTTAGAAGAAAATGTAAGCTGCAACAGAATCACAGATGATTTCTAAGAATGCCAAGTTATCAATGGAAGCTACTAATGCTGTTGATATTAATACTTGCTAACTCTATTCTCATTGACACGCTGATCTATACATATGTATACATCTTTTCTTACATACACTAATACACACGTATAAAGTCTTAATAACTCATATACATAAACAAAACGCATACATTATACATATGCGTGTATAAATATCTATATTTATATATGTATATATACTTGCACACAGGTATATTTGGGTCAGTTCATTTGTGGCATACAGAAACGTTTTTAACGCGCCAACTACGAAATCACTGTCAGATGGAAATAACAGCTAATTCTCCCTTAAAATGCTTTACATTTGAATAAAAGAAAAGAAATGACACATTCCATTATGTAGTCATAGATATACTATGTTCGAATGAAGCACCGGACCCCGTAGCTAAAAGGTAATCCATCGAAATACTTTTAGATCTGTGCTAATCTTACAATATGTTAGATGGAGACTACAATATATCCGTGCACATATGCACATTTAAGCAAATGCAAGCACAAATCTATTTGTACAAAAGTTCACACTCAAGCACACACTTATATATATATACATACATATA
>NC_068982.1:94655132-94656819 GCF_001194135.2 Octopus bimaculoides | reverse complement strand
ATATATATATATATATACACGCGCGCGCGTTTATCAACTAACACGTGTTTCCGCTATGAGAAACTGTGGACTCAGATTGAACGTCAAAGCGACATCTTATAGCTTTGCCAGAGCCTTAGCATGAAGTGGGTTTGGTTTACAGAATTAAATAAACTGTATATAACGATGATAATAATTTAATAGCACTACCTAGCAAATAATTTTAGACTATATTTTGGTACTCCATAGTCCACTTGAGTAAAGATTTGCTGTGGATCGAAATGCAATGTATCTAGGTATTAGTGGTTTACTTAGAATTTTCTGGATGAATTTGTCTGGAAACCGTTCAAGAGTTATGCTAATGTTTCTTATTTGATTTCTTTTTAGATAGTGAAGAATAGAGTAAAATGTGTTGATGCAAGAGAAGTGATGTTCTAACATTCTTAATTCGATTTTACTGATTTTATAGAAATTTTGCGGTGATGATGATGATGATGATGATGATGATGATGATGATGACGATATTACACTAGCATTTCATGAATAAGAATGGTCGACATATACTTTACAGAATCTTGTGTATAAATAATCTCATTTTCTAAAGCCGGAGAGTGGGTAGCGCTAATCATATTTGCCGCTCTCTGACAGTAAAATCAGTCCTTTACTTAGGTTAGTCATTAGACTGCAGTTATGTTGGAGCATCAGTTTGGAGGGCTTTAGCATAACAAATCACCCCCATTACTTATGTTGTTATGTGCCTTTTAAGTTTGCCACTTATTCCGTCGGCCTCTTTAACCAATTCGTTATCTAACGGGGACGTAAACAAAGCAACACCGGTTGTCAAGTGGCTGATGGATACAGAGACAAACAGGGACACAAATACAACACACAATATATACTCTATGGGCTTCTACATAGTACTCTAATCCACCCACATGCCGTTGCTCGTGGTGATCTTCTTAACCATATAGCCCCACCCGAGTCTGCTTGCACATATTCAGTGTGATCAACTGACGGAAAATGCGTATCTGATTTTCACATGGGGATGTTCTGTTGGGTAAATATTGGGCTTCTGGCTAGGGCGGCACCAACGAGGTTAGACTCAGAAGCAATTAACTCTACATAGAGGTGGTATGTAACTAACTAGTTCATTGGAGCATAAAATTCCTATGGTAACGACAGAATAGACTTATATCGACTCCCCACCCAATACATAAACAAATACATTATAAGTACGTATACACATAGACCATACGCACATTCAAATACTGACAAACAGACACATTTGCATGTGCATACGCCCATTTCTACGCCCACTCAGAAGTGCACACAAACATATATACACGAAATATTCAAACACACTACTCACGCAGGTGTACATATTCATGATTCTCACATGGGCGCATCAACCCATAGACGCATAACACATAGAGTTGCAAATACACCCACTTGTATACACCCACAATTAAACATATACTCACACAAACTCACAGTCAGATAAGAGCACCTAAATTTGTACATATGAAATATAAGAAATATATCTCTATGTAGGCGCAGACAAAATGTTATGTTTATATACTTATTTACTTTGTGGTTTCGGGTTCAGTATGACTGCGTGGCACCTTGCGTTCCGAACTGACTTTCCTTTTAAGCGAATTTGATCGACTGAAACTGTGTGGAAGCCCGTCGCATATATCTATCTATATAT
>NC_068982.1:94653921-94654944 GCF_001194135.2 Octopus bimaculoides | reverse complement strand
ATACATATATATATATCTGTGTGTATGTGTGTATTTTCATATATATATATATATATATATATGCATATGTATAAAGATAAATATGTGCGCGCGCGCGCGTGTAGCACGCCTGGCAAAATGCTTAGAGACATTTTGTCTGTCTTTACGTTCTGAGTTCGAATTCCGCCGAGGTTTTTACTTTGCCTTTTATCTCTTCGAGGTCGATAAAATAAGTACCAGTTGAGCACAGGGGTCGATGTAATCGACTCATCCCTTTCCCCGAAATATTTGGCCTTGTATCGACATGACAATCGGTTGTTTTTATGCACCGCTGGTCACAATGCACTTCTTCACATTTTCTTAGCTTTGAATGATGTATGTATGTGTGCCTGTGTGTTTGTCTCACCACCACCGCCTGACAACCAATGTTGGTGTGTTTACTTCCCTCTAACTCAGGGATCGGCACGAGAATCGGTAGAATAGGTACCACACGTAAAACAATAAGTACTGGTGTCGGTTTGTTCGACTAGACGTTTCGAGACGTGCCCTAGTATGGCCGCAATCGAATAACTGAAACAAGCAAAAGGATACAAAAATACACAGCAACGTGGCGTGGGTTTTGAACCCATCTCGGAACGTAACATTCCTTCGCCTACGGCTGGCGCTCGCTTATCAAGTTACCACCCGTGCGGTCATCACGCCGCGTATATCTCTCACACCTCACAAATTTACATTAACGCTCATACTTACACACGCACACACCCACTGATACGCATACATACATATATTAATACACACATATACACACGCACAAACCAACATTGCATGCATACACATAGACACAAACAGAAATACATTGAAACACACAAACACACACGGATTAAACAGCTCATCGCGGAGGCAGCAACACAGATTTTTATACACCCACTCAACACCTACTCGTTTATGGCACATACACGTGTTCACAAGCAAAATACGGTACCAAATGAACGCATGCTTAATAAAAGCATACTTAATAAACGCATTAACAGTAATATATATATA
>NC_068982.1:94652615-94652895 GCF_001194135.2 Octopus bimaculoides | reverse complement strand
TGTGTGTGTGTGTGTGTGTGTGTGTGTGTGTGTGTGTGTCTGTGTGTGTGTGCATATATAGGTGCAGAAATGGCTGTGTGGTAACTAGCTTGCTTACGAACCACATGGTTCCGGATTCAACCTTGGGCAAGTGCCTTCTACTATATCGCCTCGGGTCGAGCAAAGCCTTCTGAGTGGATTTGGTAGAGGGGAACTGAAAGAAGCCTGTTATAGATATATATATATAGATAGATATACATATATATATATGTATGTGTGTGTCTGTATGTGTTTGTGTGTC
>NC_068982.1:94649796-94651584 GCF_001194135.2 Octopus bimaculoides | reverse complement strand
TATATACAAGGACAGAGAAGGAGAGTGAGAGAGAGAGAGAGAGAAAGTGAGAGAGAGATAGAAAGTGAGAGAGAGAGATCGTGCATATGTGTAAACAAGCAACCATACTGAGAAATCTATAGCTCACTTACCTGGATGAGTTAGCTTCCCGTTGTGAAACATACACAGTTGCATTAGACAGTTCTTAACAACATTTCAACATGAAAATCATCGTCCGCGCCTTATATTCTGATGTTAGCCTTATCCGACTGGGAGACGGCGCAGATGGTACGGTACCTGACTTTATTACGTTACACTCTTAGTCTAAATCTCAGTGGCATCGGACTTCCGTTTCATTCCCCTGGTTCCAATGATAAAATAAGTATGTATAGTACTGTATTGTATAGCATCGTATGGATGTGTGATAGTATGTATGAATGTATTTATGTATGTATGTGTGAAGGTATATATACAGGTGTCTATGTATATCCTTAAATCTTTCTCTCTCTCTTTATGTTGTGTTTGTGTGTCTGTATGTATGGATAGATAGATATACAATTCACTTTACACGCCTGCTATTAACAAAGTGGTTGTTTATCAGAGTGATTCATCGATCTGCCTATTAACTTAGACGCATCAGTACACGAGTTCAAATAGAATCGGCAACAGAAAAATCAGAAATAATTACTATCGTACGCATCACGTTCGAAACAATTTACTAACAATTAGATTAATCTCAATAAGAACGGTTTGCGCTTACTTATTAAATACATGGCTGCTGTTTGTTCCGTGTTCAAATCACTATTTCGTGAAGCCTAAAGTTCTGTTCTTTATATAAGAACCTATCGCTACATATAATATAATCTGGAAAGAATAATTTGTTTAAATTGTATATTATTTTGTGAATAATTGCTGGTGTGTGTTCTTATTGTTGGATGTCTTGAGTATATTGAAACAGATACAGAATTCGTTGCTTGTTATTTTTTTTTTATGTTTTCACATGTTTTTTTTTTGTTTCCTGTTGCTTTGATGGTATGTATATGTGCGCGTGTATCTGTCTGTCTGACTGTCTATCTATCTATATATCGATCATATATATGTGTGTGTGTGTGTGTGTGTGTGTGTGTGTGTGTGTGTGTATGTATGTATGTATGTATGTATGCGCGCACACTACGCGAAGTTGGATCTTTATCAAGGAAGGAAAAAAAAAAGTTGCGCTGAAAATTTTAGTTGCGTCGGAAATAATGAAGCTGGCAGTTTCCTTTTATTCGTTCGACTTCGCTCGGAGTCTGTCTGTATGTTGTAGTTATTGCCGCTGGTGTCGCTGTTTTGTGGATACAGTTTAGCTTGTTATTGTTCTTGTGTTTATATTGTTAGCCATTACTGTTGTTGTAACCGTGATAATTATTACCTAGTCAGCTAAATCATATACATACATACAAACATACATACATATATACATACACACACATACACATACACACACACACACATATATGTATGCCTGGTAGGTATGTTATGTGTACATGTGTGTGCATGTACACGTATGCCTTTGATAGTATTGCCTTAATTTGAGATCGAAGCGAATATGTTATGAATGAACGAGCCACAATAGAAAAACAACAAATCGTGGCTTCTGTTAGCGAGTACAACGATGAAAAAGCTGAATATTATATGGAGAGAGAGCGAGAAAGAGAGATAAAGTAGAACTACAGACTTAGATAAAGAGTGAGTAACTGAGGGATGGAGTGAGGAAGAGGTAGAGAGAGAAAGGGAGGGAGATAGAGAGGGAGGGAGGGAGATAGAGAG
>NC_068982.1:94648471-94649786 GCF_001194135.2 Octopus bimaculoides | reverse complement strand
CAGAACGAGCTAATGCTAGATAGAGGTATCACGGACGAGGGAGTTGATATGGAGGTGTGAGTTTCGTATGTAATTAGTGTTAGAAGTGGCGTATTAAGAAAACTAAGACAAGGTATCATATCCGGACCGAGATATACAGCTGAGTTTTGCAACTTTTAATATTTACAGAAAGCTACTTATTTAGACATATCGTTAGATGTGTTTATTTATCGTATATGTTTTACTTGTTTCGGCCAGTGGACTCGTGCTGGGATACAGCCTTTGAGGATTTTAGTCGAATGTATCGACCCGAGTAATTTCTGTTTTCAAATTTAACTCCTCCTAAAAAAAAAATGGGGAATCGGTCTGGGTATATAGTCTTTTGTCGAACTGCTAAGCTGGAGGAACATAAACAAACCAACACCGGTTGTCGAGCGGTAGAAGGTGTTTGATAAAGACTGACGCAAGACATACACTTAGGCACATATACATATATGGCATGGCTGTGTGGTAAGAAGCTTGTTTTCCTAATTAGATCCTTTCGGGTTCAGTCCCTCTTCGTGACACATTGGACAAGTGAATAGCTTCCTTGTGAGTGGACTTGGTTGATGGAAACTGAAAGAAGCCCGTCGTATATGTATGTATGTATGTATGTATGTATGTATCTGTGTTTGTGTGTTTGTGTCTTCGTGTCTGTGTTTGACGCCCACCATCGTTTGAGTACCGGTGTTTCTGTGTTTAGATCCTCGTAACTTAGTGGTTCTGCAAAAGAGACCGATAGAATAAGTACTAGGCATAAAAACAAATAATAAGTACTGGGTTTGATGCGATCAACGAAGACTCTTCAAAGTGGTGCCCCAGCATGACCACAGTCAAATGATTAAAACAAGTACAAGATATATATATTTATATAAATCTCACTCTCTCTCTCCGTCTAGGGCTTTCACTTAGTCCCTGTCCTGCAAAATTCACTCACAAGTCCGTGTTCGGTCTGGGGCAATACAAAACACTGCCCAAGGACTGAATCCGCGACCACGTGGTTACAAAGCGAGGTTCTTATCCACATGACCATATTCATTTATAAAGATATTTATTTTTCTTTATTCATCTAAACGCAAATTCTGAGCAGCAATGAAACATTCGGTTTCGAATTGCAGAATACACTGTACTATTTACACTTGAGCACCTTTTCCTAGGTTTTTGCAAATCTTAGCACTTTCTCTCACACACGAAGTCACACACACAAAATGGACACGGTAGATAGATAGATACATAGACAGGTAGATAGATAGATACATAGACAGACAGGTAGATAGACATGTATATATATATATAT
>NC_068982.1:94640381-94645217 GCF_001194135.2 Octopus bimaculoides | reverse complement strand
AGAGACTGGGTTGGATTGGTGAATTTTACACAATTACATAATTTTTTTATCTAATTATTGCGTTACTCTATAGATGGATTGTAGATTGACAAATATGTTTTGTAAATACTTGCATGACTCTCAACAAATAACCATAGTTATCAAGCGATCGATCCAATTACGCCGAGTTAAGTCCATTACCCAAAGCCAGAATAAATAATATATGCGTTTGTTGGACGGTATGAGTTTGTATGGATAGTAGTATTGATAAACCTTCCTATTCTGAGCGCAAGTCCTGAAATCTTGGGTGAGGTGGACGGCCAAGTACATTGACCTCAGTGTACATCTGGTACTTGTTTAATCGACCAAGAACGGATCAAGGGCAGACATCTAGGCTGAATCTGAACAAATGTTGTTAATAATAGTTACTGATATAAGCATAAGTTCACAAATTTGAAAACAGGTATACGTTCATATAGAATTCAGGACTCTCTTTTGTCGATATCGAAAGAATCAGAGGTTATGTTAACCTCGGTAAGATTTGCTCTAACAACAACAACAATAATAATGATTTTAAATTTTGGCACAAGGCAGGTAATTTCGGGGAGGAGGCAAGTCGATTGCATCGACCTCAGTGTATGACTGATACTTAATGCCTCGACTCCGAAATGCTGAAAGGCACAGTTGACCTCGGTGGAATTTGAACACCCAACGTGGTTTCAAATTTTGCCACAAGGGCAGGAATTTTGGGGAGGAGATAAGTCGACTACATCTATTCCAGTGTTCAACTGGTGCCTATTTTATCGATCTGAAACGACGAAAGGCAAAGTCGACCTCGCCGGAATTTGAATTCAGAACGTAGCGGTAGACAAAATACCGCTAGGCATTTCGTCCAGCGTACTATCGATTCTGCCAGCTTGCCGCCTATAATAATAATAATAGTAATAATAACAATAATAATAATAATGATAATAATAATGATAATAATAATGATGATGATGATGATGATGATGATGATGATGATGATGATGATGATGATGATGATGATAATCAGCCCTGGCACTGGCTCTCACGGCTTGGCTACAGCAAATATTCTGCTCAATACCACAGATTTGCTTATCAGTTGTTTGACCTCAACCAGTTGAGCATGTCCCTTGATGGCTGACGAAATATGCGTCTCTGATCACGAGCAGAAGTAGTGGGTGAGCATCATAGCCATGTGTTGAGAGGAATTATTTGCTGTTTGAATAATTCACTTATGGAAACATGGGTGCTTCGTTCAACCTTCCTAAACAAACCTTATTCAGGGATCTTTTGAGTTGGATGGGCTACTGGAGCTGAAGAAAATTCTACCTGGGCCCCACCTGTAAGGTTATGGACTGTTTGTATAGGTCATCATGTCACGCACATATGGCTGTGATATATGTGCTTGGCATATCCCTATCAAGCGGGTAATCTTGACGGGTATATTGGGCTTCATATATTTTACCCCAGTGTCACTTCGATGGCATGCATTCCTCTCTCACTCAATAATAATAATAATAATAATAATAATAATGATAATGATAATGATGATGATGATGACGACGACAACAACAGCAACAATAATAATGACGATGATGATGATGATGATGATGATGACGATGATGATGATGATGGTGATGATGATGACAATAGGATAAGTCGGCCAATCATAATGAAAATGCAGTATGATTAAAGAAAGTGAGGGAAGTAGCTTGTACGGAAGACTGAGAGAGCAACTTCAGGATTGCCTTAATGAAGGAATAATATTAGATTGGATGACGAGAGGGAGAACATTATGAAAGCAAGGGTAATATAGCTAGCGATTATAGACCAAAACAAGGGTAATATAGCTAGCAATTATAGACCAATCACTTGCTTACCATTAGCTGCTAAGAGGAATGCTTTCAGAAAGCATTTACGAGCATCTTGACAGCCAGAATTTACTACCAGAAGAACAGAAAGGTTGCAGGAAGAAGGCTAGAGGAACGCATGATCTATTATACAGAGACAAAGCAGTTCTAAATGACGTAAAATCTAGGAAAGAAAAAATTAGCAATAGTATGGAAAGATTATAAAAAGGCCTATGACATGATCCCAGACTCATGGATAAGTGAATGTTTGAGTATATTCAGTATTGCAGACAACAGAAGAGAATTAATTAGCTTTAGCATGAAGAGATGTAAAGTAGAACTTTACTCAGGTGACACAGCATTAGGGAACGTTAATATCAAAGGAGGAATTTTCCAAGCAGACTCGTTATGCCCATTAATATTTGTTTTGTGCTTAATCCACCGCAGTTTAGTATTACGGAAAACAAAGGCAAGGTATCATTTCAGAAATAGTAAAGGAAAAATTAACCATTTGCTCCACCTGGATGATCTGAAGCTTTTTAGTAAGAATGAAAAAGAGATAGATTCCTTAATACAAAATGTAAGACTCTTCAGCAAGAATACATGCATAGAATTTGACATAGATAATTGTGAAAAATTACTCATGAAAAAAGGACAAGTAGTCAACAGTGAAGGCATCCAATTACCAGATAGCCAGACGTTAAAATCACTGAAAGGAGAGATTTATAAGAATCTAGGAGTATTAGAATCTGATAGAATACTAACTGTAGAAATGAAAACGAAAATTTAGGAGTACATCAGAAGGGTGAAGAACCTAATGAAATGAAAGCTAATGGTCGGAATATATTGAAGGTTGAAAATCCTTGGGCTGTGTCGTTACATAGATACTCAGGAGGTTTTGTAGATGGGATAAAATCTTAATTAGTAAAGCTGAACAGAAGAACTAGGAAGGAATTCAATATGAATGGAGGATTTCACCCAGCAGCAGGAATAGCAAGATTATACTTACCTAAAAAGAACGGTAGAAGATCGTTAATATCGGCAGAAGACTTCGTGGCGTTAGCTAGAATAGATATAGCCTCTTATGTAGTTAATAATGAAGAAAGGTTTTTTTTAAGAGCTGGTAGAGTCACAGTAGAACATACATAAACCAAAAAGCAAAATGAAGTTAAAGACCTGAAAAAAGAACAAAAGTTATCTGACTGGTGAGAGAAGGCTTTACATGGTAGATTCCTAAAGATAACAGCAGGAAACAGTAATGAGACTAGGTTATTTTTCAAAAAGAAAGGTTGAGAAAGGTTGCCACAAAAAAAAAAGCTTGTTAGTGGCATCTTAATATCAAGCATTAAGGAATAATTAGATAAAAGTCAGGACATACAAGAACTAAGTAGATTCCCAATGTAAATTATTCAAATCTCGATAGATAGATAGATAGATAGATAGATAGATAGATAGATATAAATTATAAATATTATTGCAATACAATAGTATTATTTTCCCGCTAGATAAAGCACCGTAAAGGAATAATAATAACTAGAAAACAGTGGCACGAGAAGGGATCCATGTTTGCTGGAAATAGCAGTCGATAACCGTACCACGCTCTTTAAAGCTTCACAGAATGTATACTGGCAAAGAAGTGTGCGCACAACGAATATAAAAGATCTTCCTCTTACGTCTAATAAGAACACCAGATAGATGGACAACGTAGCGTGGATAATCCAGTACTCGAGTTTTGAGCTCTCCTAATACACCTGTCATCGTAAATCTGGTTAGACCTCATCATCTAGATTTGCCGAAAGACGAAATTTTAAAATATTCGTTACATCAATGCCAGTATATTCGGTTGAACACCTAGCCGTAACAGAATCGAGATCAGTGAAAAAGTTTTATATAAAAATTATAAATATAATTTCAATACAGTAGTATTATTTTCCCGCTAGATAGAACACCGTAAAGCTGGAATAATAAATAGAAGATAGTGGTACAACAAGGCACCCATGTTTGCTGGAAATAGCAGTCAATAACCGTACGACATATTTAAGGTTTCACTGAAAGTATACTGGCAAAGATGTGTGCGGGCAACGAATATAATATATTTTCCTATTAACTCTAGTAAGAACACCGGATAGATGGACAACGTAGAGTGGAAACTCTAGTGCTCGAGTTTCGGACTTTCCTAATACGCCCCTGAAGATGAAGAATTAC
The DNA here is from genome assembly GCF_001194135.2 of Octopus bimaculoides. Lineage (NCBI taxonomy): Eukaryota > Metazoa > Mollusca > Cephalopoda > Octopoda > Octopodidae > Octopus > Octopus bimaculoides. The sequence goes on along the minus strand of NC_068982.1, from coordinate 94,641,159 downwards.
TTATCTTTTTCTACAAGAGCGGAGAGGTGGGAAAAAATAGTGGAAGAACATAGACAGTAAATATGGCCTGCACATGGGATCCCGAATGGCCTCCGCAGATAGCAGTGGAGGTTATAAGGATTTCCGTGTGGGAAAAGCTTAGAATACTTAAAGAGGATTGTCGCATATGGACGATTGACCCTAACATGAATGAGATATGGGAAATGGCGGGGTACAGGAACTCAAGCGGCACTGAAGATAATGATAGATATATTGATGGATATCGATGAATAAGAGGTGAAAAAGCCTCGTTAAGAGGGTTTTAAACCGCATCTTATTGCATTATTTGTAGTGGTTTAAAACCTTAATTGTGTTTTTTTTTTTTAAATGTTAAGAGGTTTTTGTGCCTCCTTTATGTAAGAAGTTTGAAACCTCATATTGATTTTTTAAAAAAAGAAAATGTTTTCGAGAAAAACCCAATTACCGGGCGTTGGGTTTCGTCTCTCATTTATTCATTTTATGTCATTTCATTTTCATTCATTAATGTGTTTCCAGTCTGCAGCTACTCCGTATATTGCCTTTATGGCAAATAAAATGAAATAAAGTAGCTTGCTCACCAACCACATGGTTCCGGCTTCAGTCCCACTGCTTGACACCTTGGGAAAGTGTCTTCTACGATAGCCTCGGGCCGACCAAAGCCTTGTGAGTGGATTTGGTAGACGGAAACTGAAAGAAGCCCGTCATATATATATATATATATATATATATATATATATATATATGTGTGTGTGTGTGTTTG
>NC_068982.1:94637389-94640371 GCF_001194135.2 Octopus bimaculoides | reverse complement strand
TGTTTGTCCCCCCAACATCGCTAGACAACCGATACTGGTGTGCTTACGTCCCCGTAACTTAGCGGTTCGGCAAGAGAGAGCGATAGAATAAGTACTAGGCTTACAAAGAAGAAGTCCTGGGGTCGATTTGCTCGACTAAAGGGGTGCTCCAGCATGACCGCAGTCAAGTGACTGAAACAAATAAAAGAATAAAAGAAAGAAAGACTAGAACATAATACTAAGACAAATGTTTTAGATTTGTAAAAAGAAAATTTTAAATAAGAATATTAAATTAGAATAATTTGTAATAAGCATCAAAAAGTTTAAAAAACAAAAAAGCGCGCACATTATTTGGTGAATAATTTCAGAAACGTATTTAGCAAATTCAAACTCCAGCAGTAACGTTTTAAGTCTTTTTTTTTTCTTGTCCTGTAATTTTCCAGGTTCAATACTTCAGAATGTTTTAGCACTCTCCTAATATTTTTCATTCTGTTACTGCTTCCTCTGTACTTTTCCAGGTTCAATATTTAAAGATATTCTAGGATTCTGCCCTTGCATTTTCCATTCGATTCAATTTTTTTATTCCAGGCAACGTTTCTATTATTATAATTAATTATACTTAACGTTGTAATTGAAAAACCGATACTATTGTAAATATTTTCTAAATAAAGATTTTGTTTTCAATAGAAAATAACAAAGAATTAACATCTGTTGTCAATAGAAATATCTTTAAACAATTTTTAAATTAAAAAATGTTATATTCTAATTGAATAATTAATAATTATGCCTTTTAATCAGTGAAGCTTTATTTTAGTGTTTCTAACACGTCCCAATTTAAATGCATAAATGAGATAATAAAAATTAATATGAAATCACGAAAAATCATAACTTTTTTCTATGCTTAATAATTTTAGACGGTGTTTTCCCCAAAATATCCGTCGCGATGAACTCTTTTATTTGAGTTTATTTTATTATTGGTTTCTTAAACAGAGAAAAATATTTTGATTTCTTAATACTTTCAACTTCTTTTGTCACTTAAAGCCGTACATATTTTATTGAAACTAATGTTTATTGACAAGTTTTTCGCCATATGATGTTTCTCATAGACCATTTTCATCTAAAGGAACACTCGAACGCAGAATTGCTATGAAAACAGCTTAGAAGATTGGCTAAATACCCTTAGAAAACGGGAAAGAAAAAAATTGACCTGTAACTCGCCACTGGAAATGAAACCCAGTAGCTCGCGAGCTACGATTCAGTGCTCAGCAGCATTAAGCTAAGCGACCCATGACATCAAGTATTTTAATACTTTTGTGACAACCTGTACTTAACACTACAAGGCTTATATAAAGCTTTATATTTTACTTTTGACAATCTTTTTCTAAAAAACGTGAAACCAGTAAAGTAAATAAACATCTTTAAAATTGCATTTTCAAACCTTCCTTCATATGTATTTCCACTCGTGCGGTAACTTACACCTTTACTTTGTTATATATAAATATATATATATATATATACTCTGGTTGCCTAGGTATAAGTGTGTTTCAAGGGTTAAAAATTTCGTGTATAACATCTTTTGTGTAAGTGTGCTGTATATTATTTTTATTTCAGTAGTCGGTATATTATATCGTGTCCGGTGCGTATGAGTGCGTGCATATACTATTAAGCATGTGCACATATACACATACACACACGCACGCACACACACAAACACACACACGCAGACATACACATAGACACACACAAAACACGTTTTGGTATTTAGATAGACTGTATTTTTTTAAAAAATTAGATGCATATGTATCAATATGTGTATGCATATATATGTATATATTTGTATCTCTGTATCGATATTTACCTATGTATGTATGCATGTATGTATATATATATATATATATATATATATATATATATATATATATATATATATATACATACACAAACGCACATACCAAAACACTAAAAAGTAGTGTAAAATATGGATTTAGAAAATCAAGTAGCTTTCGCAGTGAGCTCTCTGTTCGAAATCTGTTACCAGTCTAAATAGTAATCAATTACAATGTAGTCGAAAGAACTATATTTGTGAAAATGACAATCAAGAATATCCGAACAAGAAATTTTTTCAGCATGTAATAAATAACGCAAAAGGTCAGGAGGTGAGAGACGTGAAGTTAGAATGATTCTTCCATGTGACTTCCGTATTATTCCAGTATATATATATACTAGCAAACGCAAACAGTTAATTCACATTAAGTTTTAAGTATATATAAGCATACATACCTACATATATACATACATACATTGGCGAAGCAAAGATTTCACAGAAAGTTACACGTAGAACGCAGTGAAATACATACATACACACACGCGTACACGCATACACACACATTTGAAAAAAAAAAATATATATTCATATATATGCGATCATCTATCTATCGTAACCTTCGCGTTTTATGAATGTTAGCATACAAAAATTATACGTATATTTTTGCAATATGTATGTTCAACTGTAAAATTGTATATTTAAAAATTAATGCACATAAAGAAAGATAACTAATCATCAGATCACTGGAGCATCATGGTTACATCTGTGGTGCAGCCTTATATGTGTGTGTGTGAGAGTTTGTGTGTGTGTGTGTGTGTGTGTGTGTTAATCAATAAAATTCCAACGTTACAGCTTAGTCTGATTTTCACGTTTTATCATTTGCATTTTTTACAATTTTACAATTATACAATATTGACATAAACTAGTACTGTCATATATGACACAATCATCAGGTCTATATAATGACAGTCGTGTTCCACAACTGACAACATTTGACAACTGTAGAACACGACAGTCACTATGTAAACCTGATGATTTCGTAATGCATACAAGTACTAGTTTATTTCAATATTGTAAAATTGAACAAATTGCAAACATAAAATGTGAAAATCAAAGTCGGAATTTCATTGATTAATCTATTCTTCTATAGACGATCATACTAATATATATATATATAT
>NC_068982.1:94634123-94637176 GCF_001194135.2 Octopus bimaculoides | reverse complement strand
CTCGCAAGGTTTTGGTCGGCTCGAGGCTATAGTAGAAAACACTTGCCCAAGGTGTCATGCAATGGGACTGAACCCAGAACCATGTGGTTGGGAAGCAAGCTTCATATATATATATATATATATATATATATATATATAGAAGGCGCGTGGATTATTATTTAGGATATTGAGCTAACGATGGTATGATTGTAAGTTCGATTCCTAGCGAAGCCTTGTGTTCTTGAGCAAGCCACTTTATTTCTCGTTGCTCCAATACACTCACCTAGGGAAAATGAGCAGTACGTGTATTTCAAAGGACCAGTCTTGTCACATTCTTTGTCACTCTGAATCTTCCTCAGAACTACATGAAGGGTACGCGCGTCTGTGGAGTACTCTGCCACTTGCACGCTAATTTCGCGAGCAGGCTGTTCCATTGATCGGATCAACTGGAACCTTCGTCATCTAAAGCGAACGAGTGGCATATATATATATATGTGTGTGTGTGTGTGTGTGTGTGTGTGTGTGTGTGTGTGTGTGTGTGTCTGTGTGTGTGTGTGTGTGTGTATAAATCACAAGTATGTGTGTGTATATTGACTAACGCATACATTTCCACAATTCTCAACCGATTTCCCCCACATTTTACACAAACATTACTTATATCTGAAGGATGGTCATGCACTACAACATCTTGCTCAGAGTTCCCACGTAAATGGACAAACCAGGAAAAACGGTGATATACACGGGTTTTTCTCTAATTCGTTGTATTCACACCCCTTTCTAATCTATTTATTTATATGTTGTAATTGTGTATTATTACTTGGTTAGAGAATATTATAAAAATGAAAGGATTTTCTCTATTCATTTATCTCGACTGTCCACATGCGACAGAGATTACATTGACTAGGAACATTGTACGTGATGAATATCCGATACCAAACAATCTTAATCTCCATTATTTACATTATTTACATTTGACGGATAATTGTCCTCATCTTGTTTGGTGTTAATACAACGTTTCGGCTGTTATACCCTCCAGCCTTCATCAGGTGTCTTGGGGAAATTTCGAACCTGGTTTCTCATTTCTAAGGTATTTTTCGATATTGTTGTTGTTGTTGTTATTATTATTATTATTATTATTATTATTATTATTATTATTATTATTATTATTATTATTATTATTATTATTATTCAGGTCACTGCCTGGAATCGAACTCGGAATCTTGGGGTTAGGAGGGAATTTTAGGACTTATAAATCTAATATTTTCCTATCTTTCCTTAATACCGGTTCCCATATGCTATTCATATCTGCACTCGGTCTGAATCTTCGAGAAACTTTGCATAGTTTGTTTCTAGGCTCATTGCAGTTTAATAAAAATCTATAATTGGATCGCTACGGCCCCTAGAAAGGGTCGAGATATAACCCATCCAGTGAATTAAAGAGAAGCAATATCATTACAGTGACCTGTTATCAGTGGTTGCGTTGTATGAATACGTGTGCGTTCTACATTACGTGGACTTTCTCTAAAGAAGTTGTCAGACAAGATCAATGATTTTATTATCAATCTAAACCCTGTACTAAGTCAATATATAAATTTAATGACATTTCATAGACGTAACTTTCTTGATTTATATTGATAGTTGTGTTGATGTTTTATAAAGATGTACTCAACAACAAAGACAAGTTTCAGTATGCGTAATGGTGCACCTTCTCTTCAAAGCTTCGAAATACAAAATTGCGATGCCATTGTAAAAAATATCGAATCTGAGTTCTCGACTTGTGCGCACACGAAAACAGCGCTGAAGGCGTACACAGATATGTTATTCAATAAATGTTTCCCACTATCTATGTAAACCGTTATACTCAAGAATACAGTTTACCTCCTTTCACATCACATATTGTGCTCTTATTTAAAATAACACTTAAATCGATATTTCAAACAATGTATGTTATACATGTGGTTACTCACAAGTAACGCAATTTATCTTTTTTTTTTTTCACTTAGGAGACAGTAACAGAAAGAGAAACTCTTCTGGCTGCAGCTAGAACAGTCCGTAGAAAGACAAGGCAAACTGAGACGACAGTGGAGAGAAAAGCTCACCTAACTGCACAAAGAGTAGTCCAGAAGAGGGCAAGGCAAATATAGAAGAAAGCATAGGCAGAATTTCACCAGGCTGAAAATCGAACAGCCTATAGAAGGGCAAGGCAGTTAGAAACAGCAGTGGGTACAGAAGCTCGCCGTATTGCACATAAACTATACCAAGAAAGAGCAAGGAAAACAGAGACGGCAGTGGAGAGGCAAGCTTGCTTAACTGCACAGACAGTATATTAAAAAAGAGCAAGGCAAGCAGAGACGGCAAGATAGAGAGAAGCTCGCCTAGCAGCAGACAGAGTCGCACCGACTCACGAGACAGATCGAACATTTATCCGAAAGATTTTTTCTGCATTTTCTGAGCAGTTTCTGGTTCAAAGCTGCCTTCAGCTATGATTTCATTAAAGATTATTGTAGCAACCGGAACCTATCCATTGGCAGAATAGAAACAGTCTGCGAATATTGCAGGGCTCTTAAGTTGGCAGGTGAGGCTCCAACTATGTGCTGCTCAAGAGGAAATGTGAAACTGAATGCGCTACAAGCTCCGCCAGAAATATTGATGGAGCTGCTTACAGAGAGCACCCTGAAGGCCAAGCACTTTCGTGGTTCTACCTGGAATTAGAATGAGTCATTTATAATGATATCGTTTGGAGCAGACAGAGATCTAACGGATAGATGTTTTTCACCAGATATAAGATCCAAGAGCAGTGCTGCCACCTTTCGGTCAGCCTACAGTCACAACCAAGGGAAGAGCCGAAATATGTCCAGGTATTGTTCATGGGCGGTGGCAATGAGGATCTTGTGTAAGACGGTTCGATATTCTCTATAAATTCACAAAAAACGTCTTAAGGGCTACATACTTTGTATTGTTGTTATTGGATTAGCAAAACAATTATAAGAAAGGGACCAATAGATAAGCCCCGCTTTTCCTGGGATCACTGAATACGTCAGCTTGTGTGTGTGTATGTATATATACAAACACAC
>NC_068982.1:94629617-94633039 GCF_001194135.2 Octopus bimaculoides | reverse complement strand
ATATATATATATATATATATATATATATATATATATATATATATATATATATACACACGCATTATATAGACATATATATTCACATACTTATTCATAGATATATGCTTACATACATTTATACATACATGTATCTATATACATATATACGCCTGGATTGTAAAGTTGCATGTCTAAATACATTCTATTTGGATACGGTTCTTTTTTAGTATATGAGATTTTATCCGAGTTGTGGGTGTTACGTTTACATCAGTTAGATGTGGCTTAGATTGTGGTATGGGAATGTATGTCTAGCTGTATGCAAGCACCTGGGTAATTGTTCGGTAAATCTGTTTACAATGCGCTAGTCCGTTAATAATATTGAGAGTGACTCCCCGAAACATAGCTGGCATTTCTGGGAAAATGTGTTATAGGGTCTCGCATGTCTTATTTGGGACCAGGTGAGGTCGTATTGCGCCTTCTCTTCATTGAGCCTCCAGATAAAATCAGCTAGTGATGTTACATGCTGTTTAAGGATTTTTCGAAAGCTAGCAATGTGGTTGAGATATTGATTTTTGAAAATATCGGCCGATTCACCGATATCGACGTAAGGGGCCTCCACTAGTGTTTACTGTGTACTTATACACCACATTTCTGGTCATGCATTGATTGTCCAAGGGACATTTGGATCTGTCTCTGCATGAGCATAATTGGTTGTTTCTTTTTGTTTGCTTGTGTGCCGCGAGCACACGATGGTTGTATTCAATATATTCGTGGTCATGGTAATCCTACTATTATTCTTATTTGTGGGTGTGCTAGCGTTGTTTGAATTGTTACTGGTGTGACCAATTGGTTAATTATTGTAGATATTACAGTTGTTTTTTTCACAGTTGGTTGCTATAATAATGTGGTTTATTATCACTTTCATGCATTAATTGGTTGGTATTTACATTTTCTCTAGGCTGGTTATATGAGTCACGGTAAATTTTTGCGGGCTTATTTTGAGTGCAGTCTATTTGCTGTCTTAGTTTACGATTATTAATCCTGTAAACGTGGTGTTTTATATGTGATGAGTTAGCATAGGACAGTTTTACAATGTTGTACCTAATAAAAGTCTAATACGAAATCCATCTCCTACTATTAATAGTATATATATACATACATATACATATATATATATATACATATTTATTTACCTCTATATTAATGAACGAAATTGTTTGTCTCAAATTTTATCTGTTAGGCGCTATATTGACAGAAATGGACACATTTGTGAAAGATTTCTTCAGATATTCATGAAGACTCTAGTTAACTGACATCAGTGAAAACTGACATTAAACTGACATTAGTGAAGACTAAAGTGCTCAAGTTATTTCACATCTAGTTATAAAGAATTTTGAGGTAGGCTGTTTAAAATACTTGGTTGCTTCAACACACGATCCTGCAGCTGTCATGGCAAGCAAACTCAATAGTGACAAGGCAAAAGCTAGACAGTGTATCAGAGTATATTTAATCAATCTTATCTCAATTCTCCTAATTTTAGCTTCGTCTGCCGATCGTTCTTTCTCTGCACTTATAAGAATAATATATATATATATATATATATATACAGGCTTAATATCCAACGAAGCTTACAATGGCCTCTAGTATTAAAAAAGATCATAACGTGAAGAAAATAACGGAAGAGGGGGAAGATATTTATTCCCTTGCTACGGAATTTTCATAGGTGAGCTTAATTTTTGTACTCATTCAATTTGCAAAACCATTACAAAATAATGCCTGGTGTGTTGGTAATTTTGCAAATAAGCATGCATGTAAATAACAAAATAATTCATTTGAAGGAGAAATAACTTCCAAAATATATATATACAAACTTTACAGAGATGTACTTGCATAGCAAGTGACCTGATCTGAGATCGTGTGCTGAAACAAAAACAATTGCAGTATGGAAGGTGTTTATAAGCCATTTGAAAAACACTCAGAAAAACTGTTAGAGTCACTTCAACATTTAAATTTAAGTTGCCAAAATATTTTAGTCGCTTTGAGACCACGACAAAATTCAGTGCTGCATCTGAGAAAGTAACAGTTACTTTCTCAGATGCAGGCGGAGAATTTTGTCAGTGAAGAGGTCTCGGTTTAATAATACGAATCGTCATTGATACACACATATATGCATACACATCCAAGCACATGCAAACTCACACACATATATGGTATGGTTGTGTTGTGTGTGCATGTATATACGAATTTCAAAATACAATATAAAGAGTAAAGTATATACAAAATTCTAAGTAAATGAATGTTTATATATATATGTACATATCTATCTATCTATCTATCTATCTATCTATCTATCTATCTATCTATCTATCTATCTTTCTCTATATATATACATGTTATCATTATTATTTTTATTGTTATTATTATTATTATTATTATTATTATTATTATTATTATTATTATTATTATTATTATTATTATTATTATTATTGCCTTTGCACAGCTTCTAACGCTGGAGATGTACTACAGTGTCAGCTGCTCACTACCAGTGAACTAAGGTAACACCTCTTTTATTTTTCGAGCACCTTCCGGAGTATTCGCGCGGTTCCAAGCAGTGCTGTTTTCTGCAAGTGCTCCACCCTTATTGCAGCCCCTATTTGTTCCACGTACTTCTCGAAATTTTTGCTCACTGTTCTCAGAGCTCCGACAATTATTGGTTCTACGGCTACCTTTTACATCGACCACAACTACTTTACTTCCCAAGCTAACCTGTCATATCTCTCGACTTTCCTTTCTTCCTTATCGCATACTTTGTTGTCAGCTGGGTATGCTAAATATATATGATCCAGCATAGTTTGCTTTCTTTCCCAATTAAGACTACGTCCGGCTTCCTATACTCTATTTTCATGGTCGCACTGAGTCATAAAATTCCATAAGACCTTTGCATTTCTATTTTCGAAGATGTCTTCAGGTTTGTGGTCGTAACAATTTTTTGCTCTGCCAAGTCCATACTTGTTGCAGAGTGTCCAATGGACAAGCCTGGCTATATTGTCGTGGCGTCTCTTATATTGTTTCTGGGCTAGTGGCGTGCATTGGCTGGTAATATGCCATACGGTTTCACCATGTTGTCCACAGATTCTGCACTTATCACTTTCTGATGTGTTGTCTATTCTGTATTTTATGAAGTCTGTTTTTAGTGCTTGCACTTGGGCTGCACAGATTAGAGCCTCCGTTTCCAGTTTTAAATCTGTTTTAGTCATCCACGGGCATCTTTTTCTCTGTCTGTCTTATCTTCAACATCCCTATGAAATTGACCATGCATTTTTTTCTTTACCCACCTATTTTCAGTTTCATTCGTTTTCAATTTCTTGCTATGTTGTTTTCTTCTACTCTAATGCTGTGCTCCCATCCAGTAAGTCCTCTTCTCCATCTTTTTTGTTGGTACA
>NC_068982.1:94626184-94629372 GCF_001194135.2 Octopus bimaculoides | reverse complement strand
GCATCTTTTTCTCTGTCTGTCTTATCTTCAACATCCCTATGAAATTGACCATGCATTTTTTTCTTTACCCACCTATTTTCAGTTTCATTCGTTTTCAATTTCTTGCTATGTTGTTTTCTTCTACTCTAATGCTGTGCTCCCATCCAGTAAGTCCTCTTCTCCATCTTTTTTGTTGGTACATACAGTCTGTCTGTGCCAGTTTTTGGGTGGAGTGACCAATATCTAGTTAGCAACATCCTTGTCTTTCTGTCTAAGCTGTTTAGTTCGTCTACTCTACATGCGATTACTCCTGCTCCATATCTAAGGAGTGAAACCGCCCAGGTGTTGATAGCTTCGATCTTATTCCATCCATTTAATTTAGGCTTGAGGATCAGTCTAAATTTTTCTGTAATTTCTTTCTCCATCAATTGATCCATTTCCAAATCCCCAAGTACTTATATTTCGTCTCTTCTATCTGCTTCATAACCTCACCCGACAATATCGTTAGCCCGTCCTTACATTTGATTTTGCCTCTCTTCCACACTAACACACCACACCTCAGTCCGAAGTCCATTCTGATATCAGCACTGGAGGTTTACACCGTATCAACGAGGGAATTGACTTGAGCTTCATCTTTACCATAAAGTTTGAAGTCATCCATGAATAACAAATGGTTGGCTACATACCCAGCTTTTGCTTTCCTCAAAAGCAGTGTTAGTGGTATCAAGCACAGTACAAAGATCAATGGGGACAGGCAGTCCCCTTGGAAGATGCCCCTCCTGATTTCTACTGTCCCTAAACTTCTTCCGTATGCTACCAGGTCCGTCCTCCAATTCGCCATACTTTTTCCAGGCAATCGCTCTACATTCGATGCAATACCAAATAGGTCCATACACTACATAATCCAAGAATGTGGGATCATATCGTACGCCTTACGATAATCGATCTATGACATGGCCAAGTTACTTTTCCTTCTCTTGCAGTCTCTAAGTACAGTTTTGTCTATCAGTTGATTCTTGGTACTTCTGCACTTACGCTTGCAACCCGTCTGCGCATGTAGCAGGACTCCATTTTTTCCAGATGTTCGTACATTGACTCTGCGAGTATTCCAGTCAATAACTTCCACATAAGTGGCAATTCATAGGGGCACAAGTTAGACTGAAGGTGTTGCGTCGAGTCTATGGGTTTATAATAAACATCGGTTTTTATTAAAAATATAAATTGCAACAACAAAGTCAAACTAAACAGTAGTATATGTTAAATATTTTTAGATATACATTTGCCAAGATTGCCTACAGTCAACGCGTTGATCGCTAGAAAGATTCAGAGGATATCCTCCTTTGATAAGGAGAAAGGAATCTCGGAGTAAAGATAGAATCTCTACCCAGTAACTTCTGAACTCATAAATACACACACACACATACCTATACATATATATATTACATGTGTATATGCATATGTATTTGTATGTTTATATGTAGGTATACACAGAAGGATCTATTACCTGGTCGAGCCGTTGGCGACTAGACCGGCAATCTTTTCAGTCTTGCTTCATAAAAAGGACGATTTTCTTTTGCCACCCCGCAGGATCAAAAACGTGAAATTGCGTTGCAACCATCATGACTACACACACACACACACACACACACACACACACACGTTGCACATGTTCATACAATCATACTTACAAACACACACACACACACACACACACACACACGCGCGCGCGCGCGCACTAACTCACTCGTATAAATGATGAACGCTCCCGTCGAAGACGACAAATGAGCGTTCAGCTTTTGCCGAACGACCTGCACACATGATTTGTTTATAGTAATCAAATGTTCATGCCACACATTAGTTCACTCTCTCCGTCAAATCGACGTTGTCTGAACAGGTGCACTGTGTGCCGCGCGTCAGGTGCCGTAGTGATCGCAAAGCAACGTGAGATGAAATATTTTGCTCAAGAACAGAACCTACCACCCGTCTAGGAAATGAAATCGCGATCGCTAGATCGTGAGTGCAACACCGTAGCCACTAAGGCATGCTCTCTCTCTCTCTCTCTCTCTCTCTCTCTCTTTCTCTCTCTCTCTCTCTCTCTCTCTCTCTCTCTCTCTCTCTCTCTCTCTCTCTCACGCACACACATTTTACAAATGTAACCAGTAAAGTTTCGCATTTTCAGGTAAATCCGCCTATGCAGCTCATTCTGAGTAAACATTAAGAAAAACATAAATATTTCATACGTGTAAAACTTCGTTTTGTTTTCAGAATCATTCTCAGAAATACATCTATTTTAATTAGACATTCATTCCCCACCCCCACTAATAGTTTATCATTGCCACCACCAAGATATTGCTTATTAATTTGTAATTAGGTCATCTACGTGTGTGTGTGTGTGATTGTGAGACAGATGAGTGTGTGTGCGTGTGTGTCTCTGCTAGATGGCCTAGCCAAGAGGTCTTTTCTCCTTGAAAGCTTAATAATTATGTTGTATGTCTTTCTGATATCCATTGTATTAAGCATGTTCACCAGCTGTCAGTCTAAAATTCTCTCTGTCTCTCTCTCTCTCTCTCTATCTCTCTCGCTCCCTCTCTGTCTGTCTGTTTGTCTGTTTGTCTCTCTCTTTCTCTCTTTCCCTTCATCACCACTTTCTCTGTCGTCATCCTCACCACACTTATTCACTTTACTATGGTCTTTATTATTCACTTCTATAAAATCAGCATTAATATATTCCTCCTGAGAATATCTATTAATTTTTAAGTTTACCTGTCATCACCTTCATCACCAATATCCCGACATACCAATAGCCATAAATACATAGTCTGAATTTCATTCTTATTTTCATCATCATCAACACCAACACCACCACCATCATCATCCAAAAAGCCATTATCACACATCATTAGTTATTTATTGCTCATAGGAAATTTTTCATATATTTTTTAATATACGTCCCAGAATTAATATATTTTACGGAGCTAATATCTATAAACTTGAGGTCACTAATGTCACTAATCAATCTTCAACGTCTTCGTAGAATAAGATAGGCATCTTTCCGTTGAAGTAAGAGTTTTAATACATGTTCACATTCAGTATTATACTATGCGATTCTATGAGTACTTTTTCTATGTGGTTGCACTATGTTCACTAGAAAATATATAGCTTGTGCATATATATATATATATATATATATATATATATATATATATATA
>NC_068982.1:94622797-94626067 GCF_001194135.2 Octopus bimaculoides | reverse complement strand
CTTCATAATCTCATTTCATTTTTTGCAAATAGAGTTTGAAGAAGTAATATATTTGGCAGGAGTTTTCTCAGCTTAACATCTTCATTTTACAATTTCAATTGAAAATTTTAAAATTAACTTTTAGCGCAAAATTTTCTTGCGAACATCTAGAAAATTGCAGCGTGTGAAAGACCTACTTCCAGCTGAAAGCAACTCAGAAAAACTCAGAAAAAAAAATCCACTCAATAATCTTTGTTTCCATTAAGACTGGTTTCAGAAATGAATGATAAATCTTGATATAAATAGATTTGTGTTTATTTGTGTCTATAACTAGATAGATAGATAGATAGATAGATAGATAGATAGATAAATAGAGAGAGAGTGTGAGAGAGAGAGACGGGCAGATAGATACATAGATAGAAAGATAGATAATTGCTTTTGGTTGTCGCCATAAAATATTCCTATCCACGCAGTCACCACATCTAAACAACTGCACTAAAATATGCAGCGGCAATTTTTGAAGAAAACTACTTGCTAAGCAATCGTTCTTTACTGTCGGCTTTAGTTTACGATAGTAAACTGCGAATGACCCACCTTTATTATTTCTAATTTTCACTTTTACTATTTATGAAATCTGTAACTCTTATATAACTCTTATAAACTGACAAGCAAGCCAGCTTCCACCTAGGCAGCCGGGTGAGAGCCTCTGACGAACATTAATCAACTGCGAAATCACAAGTGATCTGGCTATGTCCCGGATGTTGCAGGGACCTTGCCTCCCTTGTCAGTCATAGGATAAGTGCATTCTTGTGGCTAAGAGTTGTTTTAACTCTTATTTCTAACTGGATATGTATGTATGTATGTATGTATGTAAAGGTGCGAAATTGCGTTCGACCCTCAGGCCGATATCTGATGTGGACTTCCTGACCTTCTATGCCTGTTTCCCGTTCTTTTTTGCATTTACTACATGTTTTTCAACGTATCAATTAATGGAACGCTACGTACCCTCGATTTTATTCACAGTAAGTGCTTTTATTCGTACGACTTCTATTTCTATCTGTTCTCTGCCTTCTTTCCCTTTTTTCTCTCTCTGTCTATTCTCTCTCTCTCTCTATCTTTCAATCTCTCTATCTCTCTATCTTTCAATCTCTCTCTCACTCTTTATCCTCTTCCATCTCTGCCCCTCCCACTTTTTTCCTTCCTTCTACCGACACGTGAACCATGGTCATCCTTTTTTTCTTTTTCTTTTTCTTTCATTTTCACGCCAACCACTGAAGCAATCGGTCGTATTTTTCTCTGTTCTTCACTTCAACCTATTTCGCTGTCTGTTGCCCTTCTGCTTCCAATCCTTTAGGGTTTTCCTCTCACTATCATCCTTACTTACGTCTTTGTCTGGCCTTAAGACTGTATGCTGTTTATTTGTCTTGTCTTTGTCGCCCATCCGTCCACTAATAGTCTCGACTTGAATCACATTTATTCATGTTCATATGTTCACTTTCATATGGTTTGTTTATTCATTTATTGTTTGTTCGTTCTCGTCTTGTTATGTTTTTGTTCCCATTTTCCGGCGCACATACATATACATTAACATGAATCATAACACAGAAAAATTAAAACCTTACCACAAACCAAGCGAGGAAGCCTCGGACATAGACATAGGTTCCAATAAACCACCCACCAGCAGTAAGTAAGCAAATGATTAACAACATTAGCAAGCACGTCTCCAAATTATCCGCCGACAGAGACACGTTAGAAAAAGGCACTCCATATTATAATGCTGCATTAGAAAGGTCCAACTTTAAAAATAGCATATACTACATTGAACCAAATATTGATAGACCAAGAAGTCACAAAGAGAGGAAAATCTTGTGGCTTATCCCACCTTATAGCAAGAATGTAGCTACTAAAATAGCTAGGAAATTCTTAAAACTAATAGACCACCACTTTCCACATTCACACAAGTACTACAAGATTTTCAATATAAATACTGTTAAAGTTAGCTTGCCTCCCCGAAATATGGTCGATAACACTCAATCACAATAAATATAAACACACCGGAAACTCTCTGGAAAGGCAATGCAAATGTAGATCCTCAAACTACTGCCTTCTAAAGAATAACTGTCTCGAGAAAAAACTCGTATACAAGGCCAAGATCACGGACCCCAATGTTATAGCAAAGATGTATATCGGAATGACGCGCAACTCGTTTAAGGAAGGCTATACACAATATCTGATGTCATTTAGAAACAAAAATAAAAAAGAAAACATGCAACATCCCTATCAAATATGATATGAACATTGAAGGATGTAATAATCCAACCCCAGATAGAATGGAAAATTATTGCTATTGGCAAAATTATACGGAGGACGGGGTACCAAATGTGAACTCTGTATTACTGAAAAGTTAAACATTATACAACCAACAGACAACATCCTAAACATTAGGGATATACACATACATGCATACATACATACATGCATCCATCCATACATACATACATATATACATACACATACACACACACACACACACACACACACACATATATATATATATATATAAGTATATATATATATATGTGTGTGTGTGTGTGTGTGTGTGTGTGTATGTATGTATGTATGTATGTATACATATTTGTATATATGTGTGTATACATATGAGTGAATATATATTTGTAGTTCGTGTTACGCTAAGAAACGATGAAGTGTACTAGAGTTTTCTACTCTAGTTAAATATAACAAACTATTTTAAATCATTGTCAGAGTATCCTCATAAGTGAAGTCAAGACTGGTTCGATTGTAGTGGAACGGCGTTGTATTAGTTGTAATAATGAAATCAACTAAAGAGTTATGTTTTTAAATCATTTAATAAGTTCTTTTCAGGTTTGCATAAAATATGTAACAGGAAAACACCTGTTTCGCAAATCACCCTCAGTTGCAACATTTTAGAAATCTGAAGACATTGATAGAAACTGCGACCTGTTCACTGACAAAGTTTCAGGTGCAGCACAAACTTTTGTCAATGAACAGGTCGCGGTTTCAAATCGACCAAAATAGTTTGACACAAATTAAATTTAAATCTTGAAGTGGATCTAACAGTTCTTGTGCTTTTTTTTTAATGGCTTATATACGCCTTCCATGCTGAAATCGTATTTGTTTCAGCACACGATCTCAGATCAAGTCACTTTCTATGCAAGTACATCTCCGTAATATATATGCGTGTGTGTGTGTTTGTGTATGAGTGTTTGTATATCTATCTATATATATATATATATATATATATATATATAT
>NC_068982.1:94620020-94622561 GCF_001194135.2 Octopus bimaculoides | reverse complement strand
GTAATCTGCATCTTTTGTTCATCAGTACACGTATGGTCGAGATACATAAAAATAAACAAGAATCAACATACCACGATGTAGCCACCACAGTACAATGACTTCTGTTCATAATTATATATCCATGAAAGAGATTTGAATTTATCCGGTTGCATCTCAGTAACATGTGCTTATACAGAATAATATTCAGCACTGAATATATTCTAATTATTTATAATATAATATAGGATAAAATCTTTATAAGAATTTATCAAGTAGTCAGCGTGAAAAAAACCTCATAATGAAAACAATTCATCATTTTTTTCATAAATATATATAAATAATTTATATAAAGGGCATATATATATACGTATGTATATAAGTATTGCAGAAAAGTGAAGAGGAGAGTGAAGAGAGTGGTGAGGATGGCGAAATAGGAGGCGAGTGAAAGTATCGGAAAAAGTTGAGTGAACATTTTGTAAGAAACAAAAAGATGTTTTGGGAAGAGTTACAGAGGGTAAGGAAGGTGCTTGGCGGAAGGGAAGAAAGGGTGAAAGATGTAAATGGAAATTTGTTGAAAGGAAGTGAGGATGTACAGAGGAGACAGGCAGAGTATTTTAGAGAGCTGTTAAATGTGGAGGTGATAAGGAGGCAAGTATAGTGGCTGTAGGAGGAGAGAGGAGAATGTCTGTTGTTAGGAAATGGAACTATGGTGAAACTGGACGGAAGGATGGGAAGGAATCCTTGCGGCAGATGGCAAGTCGGAAGGTGCCAGGTATAGATGGGTGTTCAGCGGAATGCCTAAAGAAAGGAGTGACAGTGATCGAATAGTTAGTGAGGCTTATGTATGTTTTGTTATATGGTTCGAAGAGTATCAAAGCATTGGTGAAGTGCTTGTATATAATTCCACTTTACGAGGGGAAAGGGGATAAATGTGAGTGTGGAAATTTTAGGGGTATAAGTCTGTTATTTGTGGTTGCTAAACTTCATGGCAGAATTCTGATTATATGGGTGAGGAAACAGACGGAGAGTGAGTGTACTAGGGGAGGAACAGTGGGGTTTGGGGAGTGGAAGTGGGTATGCAGTTCAGATATTTGTAGTAATGCAGATGAGTGAGAAGTTTTTGGCAAAAGGGAGGGATGTTTATTTGGCCTTTTGTGGACCTAGAGAAGGAATGTGACTGAGTGGATAGGGGTGCAATGTAGCAGGTATTGCGGTTGCATGGAGTGATTGGTAGATTGTTGAGAGCTGTACAGAGTTTTTATAGAAAAAGTAGTGAGTGCGTTAGAGTGGGTGGTGAAATGGGTAGTTTCATGTGAAGGTGGGGTTAAGACAGAGTTGTGTGATGTCTCTATGGGTGTTTAATCTATATACGGATGGTGTGCTGAGAGAGGTGAATGCTAGAACCCTTTTTAGGGGAGCCCAAATAATGGAAGAAAATGGAGAGAGAAATGGCAGATGAGTCAGTTGTTTGCTGATGATACAACACTAGTGGCGGTTTCGGAAGATCAGCTGAGAAGAATGGTGGTAGAATTTGGAAGAATATGTGAGAGGAAGAAAAGTGAATGTAGTTAAGAGTAAGGTGATGAGATGTTCGAGAGATCGATTGGCTGGTACGATGAATGTGAGTATAAATAGTGAGAAGTTAGAGGAGGTGAGCGTGTTTAAGTATCCAGGATCACATGTGATGGCTGAGGAAGTGAGATATAGTGTGAGGGAGGGGAATAAGATACTTGGAGTTGTGAAAGGTATGCTGAGAGATAAAATGTTGTGTATGAAAGCGAAAAGAAGTGTGTATGAGGGCGTGATTGTGCCGCCAATGTTATATGGTGCAGAAACGTAAGGTCCGAGAGAGGCGGAAAGGAGGCGACTAAATGTGTTTGAGATGAGATGTTTGAGGGCTATGGTTGGTGTGACACAGATGGTCAGGATGAGGAATGAGGAGGTACGATGGCGAGTAGGAATGTGAGAAAATTTTACAACCAGAATGGATAGATGAATGCTGAGGTGGTTGGGCCACATGGAGAGGATGGATGAGAAGCGAATGGTAAAGAGGGTGATGAAGGCAGAAGTGGTAGGCAGCAGAATCAGAGGCAGATCTCGGTTTGTGAGGATGAAAAGGGCGAGGAAAGTTTTGGTGGTTAAAGGTATTGGAGTGAGAGAAGCAAGAGAGTTTATAAATGACAGGAAAGCTTGGAGAGTGTTTGTGGATGGATGAGTGAATTTGATGTTGCTCAAATGGGTACGGAACCAACATCATGCGGCGGGGGTAAACCAGCATATGCTGTAGGGACCCGCTGCTGATATCGGAAGTTGCGTTCTATGCCTTGAACCGAGCATTGGACGGGGCTCGCCTCTTTGAGCTGGGAAATGAATGGAATGTTTGTTGTGTGTCATGCTGTGACTACCCCCACCTTATTTCTTTCTGTGTTCCTTTCTGTTGAAGAGCGTAGGCTCGAAACGTTAAAGACTTTCTCTATTCTCGAGCGTCATACAGATACATCCATTTGTTGTTTACACCACCAGTCTTCGTCTGTTGTTTTTTCGTGAATTCTCCCATATATA
>NC_068982.1:94617718-94619276 GCF_001194135.2 Octopus bimaculoides | reverse complement strand
AACTACTTACAATTTTTGTGAGACGCTGCGTTCAATCATGTAAAAACAAAAGTAAATGAGTATATGTATATATACGTACAGGTATGTGCATACCGACATCCACCTGTATGTATAGGTGCATATCTGGGTACAGGACATTGCAAACAAACGTAGACGAGAACACACGAGCCACATAGAGAACATTCTACTTCATCAGCTACCCACGTTTTAACACCGGCGTTTCGACGAGCTTCGGGCAGGACGCATCGTTAAAACGGCTCGTCCCATGGATCGCAGATTAAATTTGTATACGCAAATTAAATCTAGCCATGGAGGAATGTAGTGGCGGACAAAAAACAAGACAGGAAAACAAACAGAAAATGCTTTACGGCCAGACGAGAAAAATTATGTGTGTATGAACCACGCACACGTATATATGTATATATAAATATACACATACACTAACTGACTTTAATCTCATAAATATCGTGGTTTTCTTTCTGTAATGGGAGTGTAGAATAAAATGCCAAATAATTTGTAACTGAACAGCCAGGTATTCATAGCCATACATGTGTACATACTGATAAAGGAATAGTAGCGTAAGCTATAATGGCAGTGTGAAAGGTTGATTGTAGGAGAATGAGATGAAGTGCAAGTGGTAGTAGGGGGATGGGAGGAATATACTGAATAACATATACTGATTAACCTGCAGCAGAGGATATTGAAGTAGCCCTATAATGGAAGAAATAAAGAAACACAATTGGAAAAAAGGTGCGGTAGGATTGCAGTAAAAATTGATGGTTTTTTAGTATAATGAAGAATTAATGAGACTTGTAGAGTGCGAGAAGTGTGGGGATAATGAGACGCAAAAGAGATAAGAGAGAAAGAGAGAGAGAAAGAAAGAGAAAGTAAGAGAGAAGAGGAAGGTGAGGCAGTACAAACACAAAGCGAGAGAGAGAGAGAGTGTGTGTGTGTGTGTGTGTGAGAGAGAGAGAGTGAGAGTGAGAATAAATAAATACGGAAAACGTTAGGAGGACGAGACAATACAAAACAGAGAAAGAGGGAGAGAGTAAAATAGAAATATAGAGTGAGAAAGGGAGGGACAACGAATGAGGGAGAGAGAGAAAGAGAGAGAGAGAGAGAGAACGTCTTGAAGTGTGAATGTCTGTTTGTGTGTGACTGAGTGTATGTATGCGAGTGTGTGTGTGTGTAGAAAAAGAAAATATAGCCTAAGTAGTAGATAGATATTATTTTGTGAGAGTTGGTCAAACATATAAACACTGATATATGTACTACATACATCAGAGCTTAATGCTGTCGTATAACAAGGTATAAAAAAAGAAAAAGAAAAGGATAGTGAAAGTGAGAAAGAGAGGGAGAGAGAGGGGGAGAGTGGGGAGAGAATGAAATCTAATTGATTCTGTATCTTCCTGTCTCTCTAAGAGAAAGACAGAAAGAGTAAATCAACGAGAAATATCTGCTGTGAAGGTTAAAAAAGGTGTGTGTGTGTTTGTTGAACTTTTCGAGATACTGGGCTATTACTTAATAATAGAGGTATCCGTGACACGCACAGACATAA
>NC_068982.1:94607321-94617028 GCF_001194135.2 Octopus bimaculoides | reverse complement strand
TATATATATATATATCAATCAGTCTATCTATCTAGTAATCTATCTACGTATATGTGAGTGTGTGTGGATGTGTATGTGTGCGCGCGCATGTGTGTATGTATAAATACACAGAGATAACGCAAACGCACGCATAAAATATGCTTATACTTAAATGCTTCTTAAGTAGTCAAGTCCTCGTGCTTATTAGCCGTTACATAAAAGTAATAGTTGAAGAGCACTTGCTTTTCCTGCATATCCTTGATACATATAGGTCACATTCTCGCGTTGATTGATAATAAGGCCATTAGCATGCATAATGTACTTCACAAGGTCCACAAGCATAGACTTTGACACAGAACATCCCGATGGCACTACCTTTTTCTCTCCCTTTGTCTCTCTCTCATTCGCCCTCTCACTTTTCTCAGTCCCTCCCTCCTCCACCTTCTCCTTCCTCCTTCCTCTCTGCTCGATATTTTCCACTCAAAATCACAGAGAACGAACCCGTTACTATTAATTTTTACAGAACGGCCTGCTGGGGTGTATTGTACCAAAGCCAACACTGCCGGCGCATGAAGTCAACTCGTATGTTTATACAAGCAGACCAAGCTGGAATTAGACGTGCCTAATGATACTAATGGTCAAAAGTTACACAACATTTTTACTAGACATTAGCTTGCTTGTATTACTCAAAAGACATTTCCTACTTAAAACTGCCTCACTTTGATTATTGAACTGCCACATTTTGTCCAGTGATCCAGAGAGGCAGAATGTTTACACGTTAGTAAACGGTTTCGTTAATAATGTGGACTTCGTACTGTACTGTATCGTTTATAATAAATGTGACGGATCTTACATCGGTTGGTCCAATCGTAAACTGAATATTTGCATTAAAGTTCACGATTATACAAATGTTTCCCCCAGCTTAAATCATTCGGAGAGATAGTCTCTTACACTCAAAGTAAAGAAAGAGATATTGGACGTTTAAATAATAAACTTTCCTGGCTAAACTTCTTAATCCACGCTAATTGTTTCATTAAACAAACATTCCGCGGAAACTATAGCCTCTTCATTCCAGTGTTAGTGCTTCAAAAAATAACAGATGAGTTATTTAAGCTAGCTCATCATCTGAATTTTCATTAACGAATTTTATCACCGATATACAAAGTAAAAATATACATATAAACTCTCGTTTGTATATAATTTCATTGATTTTTTTCTTTCGTTTTCGCTATTTGAGAATTTCATTGTATTGGATTTTTTAAATATAATATATATACATATGTATGCATGTATGTAAATATATGTATGCACACGCACACACGCATATATATATATATATGTATATATATATATGTATGTATGTATGTATGTATGTATATATGCATATGCATGTAAATATATGCGTATATGAGCGTGCGTGAATTTGTATATGTATATAGAAAACACGTTTGTGAGTGCGTATATGTGTGTGCGTGAGTGTATGGGTTTGTGTGTCATGTACATTGCCTCCTCACTTCTGTCTCCATTAGAAATATGCTGTCTGTTGTTCTTTCCAGTAATTGCATAGATGCATTTGTGTACACTCATACTTGCATATATTTTCTTTTTTTTTCTTCATTTCTTTTATTTTCAGATCGAGGGAATATTGTTGCAAAAATTAGAGTTAAGATCTAAAATACACATTAAAAGAAAAATTTACATATGTATTTTCTATAGTTCAGTTTTCTTTTAATCTTACGAAAGTCTAAGAAAGAATTCTTCTCCTTCTCCACGTAACACATTTCTTCTTTAGTCATAAATGCATTACGGTACCTAAATACAATATTGTTTATATTGATCACAAAAATTTCTGAAAATATTTTGAAAGCAAAATGGATTTGATTGTGTATATAACAGCAGACTCACAATCCTCTCTGGCATGGCAAATACGAATAAGTCCAAACTAAAACCGACAATTCTACTGCAAAGACTAAACAAGTGGAAGAAATATTTCCTGTACATTCACGGTAATCCTCTAAAGATTTTCTTTATCGCTTTTTTTTTTTTAGTTTTGAATAAAACAAACAGTGATAACGTATTAAATGGACTCACTGAAGCAGTATAAAAACACAGGAACGCAGCTGACTTTGATAATGTACCACTTGAAGATTGCAAGACAGAAATATTGAATAATACCTTCTGCTTTGTAAGTCAAATAAATGGACTGAAATTTGTATTTTCCTATTCTCCAAGAAAAGATCATTTAGGCATGTCGAAAGATTGTAGAGAGAATACTATTACAAAAGCAACAGTAAACTTCTACAGTAAATGCACTGTACATTAAGAAGCGAACTCAATGATCCAGCTATGATGCTTAGTTTCTCGCCCAAGAGTCACATTCTATTGTTTGGGATTGAACCATACCCTGTGAGTGAAAAGTATACAGAAGTCCGTGGAGTGCATTGTATCTGTAATTCGAAAGATAGACCCTACCATTCAGTACGCCGTGCTGATTCTGCGAATATACATCTGTCTGTAAAATGCTCAGCCACTTACATGTCAATTAATGAACAGAAACGAACAACCGAAAAACACAGCTCAGTCGAACTTTTCTACAACAAAACTTGAGTTTCTTCTTTAAGTTGAGCTAATCCGAAAAACTAAACCTATCTTCTTTTCGAAGATGGGTCTCGATCTGTTCTCAATCACATCGATGGAAACTAATTTCTGAGAATATGAATTTGGGCATTTGTGGTTTCTTGTTTGTAGATTTGTTACAGTATTATACATTCAGAGAGCAACAAGGAAACAGTCGGACAAAGACAGCTGGGTTTGCTTTCATTTAGTTGTATTAGTTCTGCATTGTTCTTGAATATAAGTTTGAACACATGATTCTTCGTTCTTCGTTGGGCAATTAGTTAGCCTAGGAATTAGCCTATTAATTATCGCCAACATTTCAATAGTGTTTGGAAGTGAAAACCGAGTATAATATTCTGAGAAGATCATTTTATTCCCATTAGATTCGATTTGCTCTGAACGATGAGTTTAGTACATGTGTTGTATCACAAGTATCACCTTCACTGAGTTCATTCTCAAACATTTATTAGGGATTCGGTGTAGTAGTTATAATGAAGAATTCAGTCTGGAAGCCAAATATAATATTCTTCTGTGTCATATGGATAGTCAAACTCACAAAGCATGCTAAAATGAACGAGAACACTGCATATGGCGTAGTGGTTAAGAGCTCGAGCTACTAACCCCAAGATTCCGAGTTCAATTCCAGGCAGTGACCTGAATAATAATAATTATTATTATTATTATTAAAATAATAATAATGATAATAATAATAATAATAATAATAATAATAACATCCTTAAATGCCTTAGGAATGAGAATCCAGGTTCGAAATTTCTCCCAAGACACCTGATGAAGGCTGGAGGGTATATCAGCCGAAACGTTGTGTTATCAACAAACAAGATGAGGACAAATATCCATCAAATGTAAATAATGCAAATAACGTACATAAATCCTCATCTCTTAAATAAAGAACTGTAACACTACTTTAGTTTCGATTTGGCCACAGCAGCATAGAAATGTTTTATCTCGCTTCTTATTAGTTTTAAATAGTTTAGGAAATACACAAAGAGAATAATACAATTTTAGCTAACAGTAATTTGCATAATTGAAAATACTTAATTTATTTTTGAATTCCTTCACCTAACAGAGAAAGAAACCAAAAACCTAGAGGCAAGTTTTAGCAACTCTGATTGAGAAGAGATAATTTCAAGAAATTTAGAATAAATTCAAAATTTAATTAGTTTGCAGCCTTTGTTATGGAAAAGCGGGACTGCTATGGGCATTGCTTTTCGGCCTTAATTTGGCTTTATCAGCATTTCATAATCCTGTCTGACATTCTCCTTCAAAACAAGAAGTTAATACATTCTTATAAAATATTGGAATGCAATTATGATATATTCTAAATTTGAATACACACTGTTGCGCAGACAAGTAATGATGTTGCAAAGGTGATATCTGTTTAGAATACTTCGATATAAATTTGTCGTGTTGATGTGGTAGTTTTTGCTGTCGGTGTCGTTATTGTTCATTATAACCCGGTCATGTCTAATTAAACAAGCCTTTAGTAAAGGCCTTCAAGTTAACACATTTCCATCGGATTTTTATTTTCTTTCTTCCTAGAAAACGTATTGTACTATGTATACATTTTCAAGATAATATGAAAAGAGTTAGGTGGTGATGATGGCCAAGTACATGTAAGGTAAATATATCAAAATTTCTGTTTATTATAGGTTGTTCGCGCATATATCAATATATGTAGGTATACACACACACACACACGCGCACACATACTAGATTAGAGTACCCATGACCCATTGGGTTACCGGGAAACTCTGAGTTTTCCAGCAACGGGATTTTATTTCGGGGCTTTCTTTTTCTTTACCAGGTTATTTCGCATGCTTTCAACGAACTTGACATTGAAATCACGTGTAAACGGCTCCCTAGAAAAGGAAAGATTTGGGCGCTATTTCTTGCACCACGTAACAGGTATTTCCATTCCTTTATCACAAAAAGCTGTTACGTGGTAGTAGGGCGTGCTAGAAATAACAAACAGATATTTGGAGGTGCGATACGTTGAATGCACTGAGGTTACGAACGGGTCTTTTACGAAATACCGTATTTTTAATGTCATTTTCATTTTAGAACATTTTTAAAAATATACCAAAAATAATTTTGCTAATGGTTTCACTTGAAAGTAATTTCTAAAAAAGCATTAAAATATTGTCTGTTTAAAGAAAGCTAAAATATAAATACTTACTGTACAATCAAATTTTTGAAATCACATTCACTTAACAATATTTCTAAATGGCTACAATATCGTGTTTAACAAAAGCGACAAACGAAACATTTACTATAAAAAAGACAGAATTTTTTCGTTGTCAACTCAGTCTAATAGAAAGATATGAGTTTCTTCCTTTTCAGGATAAAGATTATTTTCGGAACATTTTCCGTTATGCGCCAGCTTGGCTGAGTAACTTTGCAAGCAAGCAAGCAAGTTTCAATCTGACTTTTAATGTATTATAGATATACATACATATATGTATGTATGTATGTATGTATGAATCTCTCTATCTATCTATTATCTAAACATATATATATATATACACACAGAAAAAGAGAGAGAGATAAAGATATATATTCATACATATGCGTATATGTATAAATGTATATATATATATATATATATATATATATAACTAATTTAGAGACGAGCCACCACTCTACAACTCAGTCAACACAGCACCCGTCGAAATCCATGCTGAGGGGCGTATACCATCTTAATATATCTAAGATTTTAATCTAAAAATTTAAATTAAATAATATATTACATAAATAAATCATATGAATCATATAAATAAATCATAGAAAGATTAATTTTTAAAAATTTAAAAGTCAAATTTATAAATTGGACAGTCAAAATTAATACGATAATACACAGTATGGAAGTATAAATGTAAAACGCTAGTGCAAGTACATAGACTACGCGCATTTCATGGCTGAAATAGGACTATGTAAAATCATAAGCAAATTCTATCCGAGTTCATTAGATTGTGGAAATGATTTTACTTCCAAAATCAGTCACTCTTCAGGTCAAATCCATAAGAAAATACCTAAAATCATTCAAGGAATAAACATTAACATGAGAAATAAAAAATATATATAAAGAGACAAAATCTGTAAACTAATCCCTACATTAACGGTATTAATATAATTATTAAGAGTTACAATCTAAAAATATTGAAATAGAATATTATAATAAACAAGTTTAAAACATTATGGAATAAGTAGATAATAGTAAAAAAATGTGTTAGTGTATAAAGTTATTAAAAGACGGATGTCAATATTGTTTATAAAATTAAAATAAGAAAACATGACTTATCTGCCGGCTGGTAACTGTAGATTAATTAATTAATATTTCTATGATTTATTTATATGATTTATATAATTTATTTATGTAATATATTATTTAATTTAAATTTTTAGATTAAAATCTTAGATATATTAAAATGGTATATGCCTCACAGCATGGATTTGGACGTGTTCTGAGTTGACTGAGTTGTAGAGTGGTGGTTCGTCTCTAAATTAGTTATATACACATTATATACATATATATTATATATTAGGAAACCCGCTATTATATTTTTGCCTGTAAGGATGGAATAAATTTGTTATTCCCTAATATTATTACCATATATATTTATTTATAATGTATACATATATATATATACATGCAAACATATATGTAGTTCATAGATATGATCCAGATATTCCCTGTATAGAATACACTTAGTAGTGGTCAAGAGATTTAAACATGAGCAGACTTATATAGAAGTAAATGTAGTGGTAAGCAAATTGGACATATCAATATATAAAGTATATTAAATACACGAAATACAAAAAAAATGAATTTATGTATGCATATAAAAAAGTCCAAATTATGCAGAGTACAAATGATATATAGTATTAAAGAGGTGAAGGAAAACAATGACAAATACAACAGCTGTTTCTGGGGGAGCTGTGGCCCATAATAATGCTCGTAGATTGATTCATCATAAGATGAGATCTTGCATTTGAGATGTTAAAGGAAAGAAGTTCAAAGATGGAATGATTCAAAGTGGAGAGCTAAATGCATTAGAGGGTGGAAATGGGGAGGGGATATTAAGGTAAGGAATAGTGTGAGGAGAAAAGATATTTCAAAAGTGATAAGTTAATAAAGAGGTTAGTAAGTAGTAGTAGTATTAGAGGTGGAAAGTAGGAGGATGAAGGAAGGGTGGGGTAGGTAGTATGTGAGAGGTAGTCTATTGTGTTAGGTTTGTATGAAAGCTATAGAATTGACAGTGAGAAAAGGGAACGGCCATTATTTGAGGGAAGTAAGGCGACTAGTTCAGTGGCTGACCGAGATTACTAATGTATGTAAAGACGTACGAGAAGGAATAGAGGGGATGGACAAAGTGGGGTGTGTGTTGGTGGTCGATATAGCGGTGGTTAGTGCGATAATGAATTTGGGTTGGTACTGGAGTGTGAGTAAATGTGTATGCAGAGGTGTATGAAATTTAATAAAGTGAAGTGAATAGGGAGAAGGTAGAGGTTAACAGGTTAGCATCGAAAGGAGTGGGGTAATATTCGGGGTAACATTAAGTACTTTTGGTAAGGAGGAGAAATGAGAGGAAACCACTTAAGAAGGTGGGAGGGTTATGAGGGAAGTGGGACGTAGTGGTTTTAAAGAATTTCGAGAGGTAGGTATGAGAAAGAATAGTTTAATAAGGAGGGTAGTATTTGTTGAGTTAGTAGGTTGCACGGCTCACCTTGTCTTAGTTCATGGGTAATATTGAGAGTATGGATACTTATATTTATAGGATTACATAGATTTAATAAAATGTGTGAATGATGAGTAGAACTTGTGTGTACAAGACAATATTACATCTGAGAATTTATTAAGTAATGAGGAGTTGTGGAGGCGAAGAATTTTAAAGAATTCTCTTAAACATAATTTATACATGCCGATATTTGTATCGTATGCGGTAGCCTCACTTACTATGGACCCGAAGAGGGTATAAGGTTGCGTACATAATTTGTTAAGGGGGTTGATAATTTAGAATTTGGATTGGAGAAAGGGTTCATGTGTGCATGGTAGCGGCGCTTGAAATCAACTATGACACCGATATTGACCCTTGCTTTGTGGTAACGTGGTGTTATAACATGACACTTGTAGACTACATTTTTACGTAGACAAAAGCCACCAAGCGGGCATAGTTGAGGAACCCGACGATTGCAGGTTTCCTTACCTGCTCTGCTGTTGAAGTTTACTGTTGGGGTGGTAAGACACCGTTGGTCCATTATATATATATATATATCTCTTTCTCTCTCTCCATATATATATGTATATATATGTACATAATGTGTGTGTGTATACACACACACACACACACACACGCATTTACACATGAAACCAATGAAAGGGGATGGTCTAGTATATAGTGTATTCGGCTCATATTTCCGCGGTTTCCATTTAAGGACGGGACGACGCATTCCGCCTTTCATCGATGCATTTAATTCCAGCTTACTGCATTCTACTGAGCTTAAAATAAGTGCCAGCCGATTGCTGGGTGCAGCTCTGCACCTCTCTAGTTGTCACTTTCAGAATATGCTGCCGAGGGAAATGGTGGAAGACCTAAATATGTGTCCAAGCTCACAACTAGAGAGGCACCTTAAACAGTTAAAAGACATTGCATATATTTACAAAATATACTATTTGGTATGTAGCGGTTGACTCTTCATTTATGTATGTATGTATGTATGTATGTATGTATGTATGTATGTATGTATGTATGAATGTATGGATGAAAGTACGTATGTATGTATATATGAAAATATGTATGTGTGTGAATGTATGTATGGATATATATATATATATATATATATATATATATATATATGCATATATATATGTATATGCATATATATATGCATATAACTATGTGTGTGAATATATCCACATATATACGTATATTGCACCTGTATATTCGTGCAATTCATATATACACACAGAAGTACACGCCAACAGAGAAATATATATCACCTTGAGTTGTTGCCACTGTATCTTGTAGCTAATGATCAAACTGGCGTGTTCGGAGACAGTGATGGAAATAAACTAGCAACATGTCTGTTCGTGCTACGTTTCAAGGTGGGCAGGAAATTTAAGAAAAATTAAACTGAAAATTCACCGCGATAGCTTTGAGTTATACACCTGCAACACTATAGTAATTTCGCTGCCAGAATCGTGAGAGTGTCGAAAAAATGATTTGCAGTATTTCTTTCGGCTCATTTCGGTCTGATGAAGGCGTTGTCTAGTGGTTAATGTGTTGCACGCAAGATCGCAGTTTCGATTCCTATACTGGATAGGACGTTCTGTTCCTGTGAAAAACACTTTATTTCACATTCAGTTCACTTAGCCGTAAGTTCATAAGCCTTCGATGGATTGGCGTCCTGTTCAGAGGGAATGTTAAGAACTCTGTTATTTATACGTCATGGAAACCGAGTATTAGGCCCTAGAAATTCTGGGACTCATGACGGTACATTTATTACGTCCTGAGTTCAAATAACATGAAGGGCAATTGTTTTCTTCATACTCCCTGGGTCATTATGACAAGTCGATACTGATGAAGCCAGTGATGTACTGGCTTCAGTGGTATCAACAAATTTCTTCTCTCAGTTGCTAGTCTAGTGCTTCAATCAGAAACCAGTACTTTCGAAACTCAAGGAAGCGCAAATTGCACTTCTAAAAATCTGTGCCTGTATAAGTTTAAAAAATAACTACTTCTACATTTCACTTTACTCGGACGTAGGATATAATGTTTCATTTATCCTTCACACGCAAATGATTCGTGATGAATCTTCGACAAAACTTTGAGTATAATGAGCAAGTCTCACACAACTGGTAGCACCATATCGAAAGTTTCTGAAAAGAAAACCAGTCGGTAGTATAAAATATTTCATCACATCTTCTCATATGTAAGCAGCAGAAGTTGAAGTTCTTTATTTGGGTTCTAAGGATGATAAACTAACGCCAAGTCTTGCAGTTATTCAGTGGTGTCTCTTGGATGAGGGCTATTTTCTAAAGGAAACAATGTACTGAATGAACTTAAACTTTAGAACAAATATTATATATATAT
>NC_068982.1:94605616-94607043 GCF_001194135.2 Octopus bimaculoides | reverse complement strand
ATATATATATATATATATATATATATATATATATATATATATATATATACACACACAAAAATTCGGAAACTAGATTAGTAGGGAGAAATATGTACAGTGATGGGTATATAATCGTGAATTAAAATATGTAAAGAGATCAAACTTGGTTATGCTTGCATGATTAGACATGTTCCGTATATTTCGATGAAAAAGTTTCTTTATTGAAACGTCCTTGTAATGAAAGTGTATCTTTGTTCTGGTAGAATGGGAAAACTGTGAACTTTGGTTTGATGTTACTTGCTCATTTCTCTATGTGTTCACTTAAAAGAATTTGTCTGTATTGCGGAAACCAGATCTGCTCTTTATGTAGAGTGGTTCTACGTCTCAGTGTCATACTCGTCTGTCCTATATAGTGATGTCCACAACCCGAGCAGGTTATTACATAAATTACGTTCTCAGAGACACGAGGGAAGTTGGTTTTAATCGTGAACCTCTCTCCTTGTTTGAAAAGGAAATCCCAGCCTTCAAATAGGTTGAGGCATGTTCCACAGTTTGGGCGTTCAAATTTTGTAACCATTGGTTTCGTAGTTGTTGTGTAAAGCTTCGCATTTGTCAATTTAAACATTGATTCTTTGAGATGAATCATATGCGATTGTTTAAAACAAGGCTAGAATGACAATACTAAAACGTATTTGAAGCAATGAACAACAATCGAAATATCATAATGGATGGGTAAATAAACATCCTTAAAGTGAAACAACACATTGGTAGGTAAACAAAGGTATCAACAAATAAAAGAGAAGGAAGGGAACATCATCTTTCAAGTAACTCAGAATAGGTAAAGATCAGCTTTCCAAAGTTTAATGCAGTTTAAATATGGAGTTTAAGATTGTTTGGTATAGGATATTCATCACGTACAGTGTTCATAGTCAGTTTAATCACGTGGCAAGTGGACAGTCGAAATAAATAGACAAACTCCTTTCATTTTTATAAAACGATTAAAAAGGTATGGAAGACACTACAAACGAAAAACTATGTCCATTTTGGTCCATTTACGCGGGAGCTCTGGGCAAAATCTTTAGTGCATTACCATCCTTGGAACACATGTAATGTGTGTGTAAAGTTTGGTGAAAATCGGTTGTGAATTGTGGAAATGTATGTTTTCAGTGTTCCTAGGCTATTTAATCACCGTCGCTGGTTGGCAATGGAAATAGACAAAATTCTTTCACTTTTATAAAACGATAAAAAATGTATCGAAGACTTTACAGATTATAAAACAGCTGATTAATGCAAATGAATAGGAACCCTCTATTGTCGCTTTCCCATCACGCTAGCGGCCCCAATATCAATTTAAAAAAAAATATAAGTAGCCTGTATTCGGGTCTGGGATATGAAGCAGCTGTATATAGAATTTTAAAGAAATCAGATTGAAAATGTAGAAGCTATTG
>NC_068982.1:94602461-94604979 GCF_001194135.2 Octopus bimaculoides | reverse complement strand
AGACCGGGCGTTGTGAGTGTTTATTGAGCGAAAACACTTAAGCTCCACGAGGCTCCGGCAGGGGATGGTGGCGAACCCTGCTGTACTCTTCCACCACAACTTTCTCTCACTCTTACTTCCTGTTTCTGTTGTGCCTGTAATTCAAAGGGTCAGCCTTGTCACACTGTGTCACGCTGACTATCCCCGAGAACTACGTTAAGGCTACACGTGTCTGTGGAGTGCTCAGCCACTTGCACCTTAATTTCACGAGCAGGCTGTTCCGTCGATCGGATCAACTGGAACCCTCGACGTCGTTAGCGACGGAGTGCCAACAACAACAAGTATTGGTGCATAATATATTGCAATTATAAGGCGGTAAATTAAGTACGAGTTGCGTACTGGGTTCGATCTAATCGCCTGGCCCCTCTGCAACAATTTCGCCCTTTTGCCTAGAGTAGAAAACAATATATTTCAATTATACTCAAACACCTACTTTCGCAATTTATTTTCATTTAACACCCTGTAATAATATATTGTTCTCTTCTTACTTTTATTATATCTCCAATAAATATACTACCTTCCTGCTCTTTGTAAAGTTTATACCATGTTTATATACAAATTTTATCAGTTAACGGTTTGGAGCCGTATACTGAACAAGCAGAATATGAACACCTAATTGTATATCTTTAGCCAACTCTGCTGAGATTCGACTTTTAAATGGTTTTAATTATGGTAATCAATCTATTAACGTCTGGAATCGAAACAGCTTTCAGAGATGTTGTCTAATTCTTTAATTAATAAGTAATTATAAATTATCTCTCTATTTTCTTATTTTCTTAAAATATATGTAAAGCACGGTTTATCTAGTTACCTTACAGCTGAACGTTAATTGTAATTTTCAACACTTTTTAAATAGGTAACCACTATTTTCATTGGACTTTATTATACCTTATTGAGGTTTGCAACATTTATTTGAACTTATATATATATGTGCGTTTAGGCGTAGGAGTGGCTGTGTGGTAAGTAGCTTGGTTACCAACCACATGGTTCCGGGTTCAGTCCCACTACGTGGCACCTTGGGCAAGTGTCTTCTACTATAGCCTCGGGCCGACTAAAGCCTTGTGAGTGGATTTGGTAGACAGAAACTGAAAGAAGCCCGTCGTATATATGTGTATATATATATATATATATATATATATATATATATATGTATGTGTGTGTATATGTTTGTTTGTCTGTGTTTATCCCCCCAACATCGCTTGACAACCGATGCCGGTGTGTTTACGTCCCCGTAACATAGCGGTTCGGTATAATAGACCGATACAATAAGCACTAGGTTTACAAAGAATAAGTCCTGGGGTCGATTTGCTGGACTAAAGGCAGTGTCCCAATATGGTTGCAGTCAAATGACTGAAACAAGTAAAAGAATAAAAGAATAAGATACACATATATGTATATATATGTATGTGTGTATTGTAGAATAAGAAATAGTCCTTGGTACAGTATTATGTGAAAAAAGTGAATAGAAATGGATTTTCTGATACTTTTTCCACATAAACGATTAGATGTTTATGAGTTATTAGGTGTTTACAAAAGGTGACTCTGCTAGGATCAGTTTTCAAACTATGTTAGAGTTTCCTATTCAGTGTAGAGAAATGACTGTTTAGTTACAAACATACACACAAACACATACACACACATCTATGTATATCCAATGATACACTCATATAGAGACGCACACAGACACGTGTGTGTGTGTATGTATGTATGTATGTATGTATGCAGTGCTTGGAAGGAAGGGGTGTAGCGTGTGATCGTCGCATTGACCATGACAGAGGAAGTTGAGCAGAGAATTTGCATCAAATTTTGCTACAAGCTTGGTGATACTTGCTCAGAGGCCTACGCCAAGTTTTCAAAGAGTTTTCATCATTCTCGACACAATCAAGATCTTGTGCACCTGAAACCCGAGTGTCTCTTTGGTCAGCTAAAGGCAGCTTTGGCACAAACTTTGCAGGCACGCGTCTCATACCCAAATCTTCAGTGATAATGAGCTGACTGAACTATAACTAATCTGTACATCCATCTGTAACTCATGGATGTTAACTCGACGATTTTTCCTTACAACTGCACACACATCTGTGATGTTTTTCTCATTTCTGCTGGTTGTGGATGTCCCAGAACGTTCGGCCACATCGAAATTTTTTCAATCAGCTTGTAAATGTCTGAATCACTCGTACACTTCTGTGCAGCTCATACATTCTTCTCCGTACGCTTCCTGAAACTTTGCGTTGGCCTCTGAGCAGGTATCGTACTGACAACTTTCTCTGTCATGGTCAATACGATGGTCACACGCTACACACCTTCCTTCCAAGCACTTTCTAGCGCAAGTGAGCTAGAATGTTAAAACTTAATGCACATGCATAGCAGAGTGAAAAAACAATCTTTGCCCAACGGCTGGCTTCATTTTACGTGCTTTAGTTTCGTTACTATGGCAACAGTCCAGATAGATATTGATCAGATCTCGTATATATATATATAT
>NC_068982.1:94598446-94602439 GCF_001194135.2 Octopus bimaculoides | reverse complement strand
TGTGTGTGTGTGTGTGTGTGTGTGTGTGTGTGTGTGTGTATATATACATATATATGCACTTATATATATACACACACATATATATATGTATATATATATATGTGTGTGTGTGTATGTGTGTGTGTATACATATACACCTAATATACCATAACAATACATACACACACACACACACATATATGTATCGATAAAGACAGAGAAAGGGGAGAGAGGGAGGGAAAGAGTCAGGCAGATAGATAGAGATTATGTATTTACTATCATGCGTAATGCAAAGTTCACAATGCTTCACGGTGAGTAGAATAAAAGCCCCGCGATGAAAATTCAAGACATAGTAGTGCATTGAACTTTCGAAATACCACAATAAATTTTAAACTCAAGAAAGCTATTGAATTCTGTCTTTCATCAAAATATTCTTCAGTCGCGTGTTTGGTGTGAGTATGTGAGTGTCTGGGCTTCTGCACACAATTAGGAATTCATTCCTACTTACGTTAAAGCAATGCGTTTTCGTATTTATTGCTCTTTGCATTGTTTTTGTTTTGTTTCTTTTTTCAAGCTGCGTTGAAGTCGTTTTCAAAATATTTTCGTCCTTTCCTTTTAGGAATGATAGCATTCAATTTGTTATAAACGAGAATAAAACTGATGAAAGAAATACTTTTCTTTGATACAAACAAACTACATCATTTCACACCACTTGTTATGCAATGATGAAAAAGGGAAATTTATGCCGGAAGTATCAAACACAAAGCCAGAAACAAAATACAGCAGATATATTTGATATAATATATATGCACACAGATATCTGTATACGTGCACACACACACACACACACACACACACACGCCCACACACACACGCCCACACACACACGCCCACACACACACATACATTATTGATATTATTATAATCGTTATTATTATTATTATTATTATTATTATTATTATTATTATTATTATTATTATTATTATTATTTCGCTTAGGCATAGTGATTCTAATAACCTGGTGTTAGAACTCGGTATACATATGCGGTGGAACAATGCGTCCGTCGAATACAGAGCAATAATAAGAAATTACAGTGACAAAAGAGAAAGAAATTATGCCATAAATTTCATTAGCTTTCAGCTGTTTCTGCTTTTAAGATGCAATGCCCGCTCATAGTTGAATGAGTGCAGTTTTATATGTGAAAGCAATTACATTTGTAAATGTAAATGTTTTGCCAAATGAAACTGCGTTTCGTGTTTGAAGCTCCGATGAATCTATAGGGTGATACACAAGTGTTCTACTGTAAATGCATCGCGTCTCACAACAGAATCAACAGTAAGCTAATGATGTTCATCATATAATTTCTTATTCCTCTGTCATTTTAATTTCTTTTATACACATACAAACACGCACGCACGCACGCGCACACACACACACACACACACACACACACACACACACACACACACACACACACACACACACAGGTATGTATATATATATATATGTATATGTATATAATCATATATGTGTATTGACACGCTTAGTGTATTTGAAGCATTACTTCCCTTATTACTGCTATGCTTCGTGTTGCTAGAATTACCTACAAATGTCTGTCTCAAGCTCACAAGCGAATGAGACCGGAGAGTAATAGGAACTTCAAAGTTATTAGGTTGAAAGTACAAGACGTCAAGTTGAAAGAACGCGACGTCAGCGCGACCCAGGATGAATTACCAGACAGCACTAATAGTTATTTTCAGCCGTATATAGCGAAAAAGACCTGAAGGTTTTTTTCTTTCATTGCTCATAGACAGCATTGAAACCAATGTTACACCGCTATATTTAGAAGGCATTTAAACAACTAGATCATGGATGGTTAATGGATTGGACTGGTGCTTAAGAAGGAACAAGAACTCCTGAAATATGGCATCTACACTCGTGACCCATTTTGCATCTTCGATCACATTGTTGGCTATAATTTCTTTAGGAAATCTGTAGAAATAACATTAGCAAGTAACTTAATAGCACTGCTAACACAGTAGAACACAGTATTGATTTATAAAGGGTTTAATATACTTTGTAGTATATTATGGTTGCATAGCGAAAAATGGTGTCCCTACAAGTCATTAATATTTACGTACCAGCTCCTAGGAATGTGTTTAATATGTAAATCGGTATACAGAATAATGTTACACCGCTATATTTAGTGGCTATTTAAGCAATGAGTTAGTAGATGATTAATAGCTTAGATGGTTGCTGGGCGTATATGCTCATTACCCATTTTCTCATCTTCGATCTCATTGTTTATTTACATCTGACGCCTCGGATACGAAACGTCATAAAAAATCTGTCCCGCCTATAATTTCTGTAGAAAATCTGTACTGATGACCTTAACACGTGATTTCAGTGCACTACTAGCACAGTAGTACACGGTATTGACTTATCAAACCGTTTAATATACTTTGTAGCATATTATATTTGCATGTCCTTGACTTCACTCCTCTAGGGTTTCGGATTCCATTGGAGCCTCCATATCTAAGTTTTCTATTTTTGCTTGGTGGTTTGGGGTTTTGGTTTTAGTTATTTCATTTATACTTTTACTTTTTTCTCTCCTTCCTTATTTATGTTTATGCTCGTGTTCTTTCCTTCCTTTTCTTGTGGTAGAACTTGCATCCCTCTGGTTGTCCAATGGGGTGAGGACTCCGTTCCTTTGTAGGACCACTGGCACAGAGGGACCTCTGGTTGTTGCTTCCTTAGCTTCCCTACCCTTATCAGCCTGGCTGTTCACAAGAGTGGGGCATCCATTCTTTTGAGGAACCACTGGATCAAAGAGATTTCTGGTTTTTGCTTCGTTTTCCTTATCCTTATTAGCCTTACCACAGTAGTTGTCCATGATGACATCAACAGTGTCAATGTTTGGTCTAATAAAGGCATAGGATCGGATGAATTCACTTTTCTTCCTCTCTATTTGTTCAATGGTT
Source organism: Octopus bimaculoides (assembly GCF_001194135.2). NCBI lineage: Eukaryota > Metazoa > Mollusca > Cephalopoda > Octopoda > Octopodidae > Octopus > Octopus bimaculoides. The sequence goes on along the minus strand of NC_068982.1, from coordinate 94,599,479 downwards.
CTACAGAAGCCATTGTTCTTCAGTGCAGTAGTGATGATATTGTTTGGCGAATCGCCGCTAGTAATCGTCCATGCTCGCAAGAGAAGATTCAATTATAGCTCTCCCACTTTGGTGCCATTTTCGTTTTCTAAACCCAGAGGGGGAGGGAAGGATAGAGAAGGAGTGAAAGAGATAGAGGGGGGTAGAGAGGAAGAAAGGCAGAGGGAAGGAGAGGGAAAAAGAACGGGAGATATGAAGGAAAGAGAGAAGTTGATATGAAGAGAGGGCGGCCATGCTGGAGCACCACTTTTAGTCGAACAAATTGATCCCAGGACTTATTCTTTGTAAGCCTAGTAGTTACTCTATCGTTTACTTTTGCCGAACCACTACAGGTACGTAAACACACCAACATCGGTTACCAAGCGATGGTGGGGTGACAAACACATACACATAAATCTTCATATATATATATGCGACGGCTTCTTTCAGTTTCCGTCTATAAGATCCGCTCACAAGGATTTGGTCGGCCCGGGGCTATAGTAGAAAATGGTCGCCCAATGTGCCACTCGGAGCCATGCGGTTGGGAAGCAAGCTTCTTACCACTCAGCCACGCCTGCACCTATATATTCTTTTTTATTCTTCTTATACATGATTCAGTCATTTGACTGCGGCCATGCTGGAACACAAGCTTAAAGGTTTTCAGACGTAGAAATCAACCCAGGGCTTATTTTTTGTGCACCTAGTACTTATTCTATTGGTCTGCTTTAGAGAACCGCTAAGTTACGGGGACATAAACACACTTCCATTGGTTGTCAAGCAATATTTTGGGGACAAGCACACACACACACACACACACACACACACACACACACACACACACACACACACACGTACACAGATATATATATCAGGTTGAGTAAAAAGTTACCAACGTACTGAACCATGAAGAATTTGTACCGGATTTTTGCAGAGTTTTGATTTTTTTTAAAAGACATTGTTTGCAACTGTCTCATAATAGACATAGACTGCCGAAATGCATCAAGTTCTCTCAACC
>NC_068982.1:94596885-94597711 GCF_001194135.2 Octopus bimaculoides | reverse complement strand
TATATATAATCATAAATATATAGGGATTGACAGTAACCTGCTTCTCCAACATACTGAGAATTCAGAAATAGCAGTCAAAGAACTACTGATTTCAAAACTACAAATTATATATTTATCCCTATATATTTATGATTATAAATTATTATTTACCGAAAAAGGTTTTTTCATACTGCGCTACCCGGCAGAAATTGTTAATTATTAATTTTATTACTAATTGATAATTCCCTGCCCTGCATATCTATATATATATATATATATATATATATAAATTGGCATCATTTTTGTCACGGGAGACAATGGAGTTGCGCATAAAATAATAATTTAGTGCGGTTTTTACATTTCATGTCCTAATACATCTCCTGCTGTGACTGTGTAGTCTTATCCTGGACAAACAAATACTCCCTCTGGCAGGTGCCGCAAATGTAGCGAAGACTTTGCCCGGCTGGTTGAAATGTCACAATTTCTTATTGACATCTGTTCTTGTCTTTCCATTTCTCCCATCTCCCTCTGTCACTCCTTTGTGTTCCATCTTTTATGGTGCATCGCAAATTTCCACAGTTGCTGGCAACTGCTTTCCAGTTGCTAATATTGATGTCGCAGGCCTTCATGTCCCTTTTGTAAACATCCTTGTATCGTAAGAACGGTCTTCCCACAGACCTAGTGCCCCTAGCAAGCTCTCCGTAAAGTATGTCCTTGGGGATTCTGCCATCTTCCATACAACTAACATGTCCAAGCCATCTCATACGTCTTTGTGTGAGGAGTGTAAAAATGCTTGGTATTGCTGCTTGCTTGAGGACATCTTTGTTGGGGACATTCTGCCATTTGA
>NC_068982.1:94594719-94596710 GCF_001194135.2 Octopus bimaculoides | reverse complement strand
GTTGCTGGCAACTGCTTTCCAGTTGCTAATATTGATGTCGCAGGCCTTCATGTCCCTTTTGTAAACATCCTTGTATCGTAAGAACGGTCTTCCCACAGACCTAGTGCCCCTAGCAAGCTCTCCGTAAAGTATGTCCTTGGGGATTCTGCCATCTTCCATACAACTAACATGTCCAAGCCATCTCATACGTCTTTGTGTGAGGAGTGTAAAAATGCTTGGTATTGCTGCTTGCTTGAGGACATCTTTGTTGGGGACATTCTGCCATTTGATTCCAAGGATTTTCTGGACGCAGCACAGGTGAAATATATTTAGGCGAGGCTCTTGGCGTGTGCATGATGTCCAGGTCTCAATGCCATACAGTGGAGTGTTAAGTACACATGCCTGGTAAATCTTCATTTTTGTGGTCTTGGTCAGCTTATCGTTGTCCCATGCCCGTTTGGAGAGTTGGGCAATCACAGCAGCTGCCTTGCCAATGCGTATATTGAGCTCGGCATCAAGAGATAGACTGTAGGTGACGGTAGAGCCAAGATAGGTAAACTTCACCTCCTGTAGTCTATGGTCTCCAATATGTATGTTTGGGATGTCCGATGTAGCCTGACCCATAATGCTGATCTTCTTGATGCTGATAATTAAGCCAAAGTCGCTACATGCTTGCTCAAAGCAGTTGATGAGCCTTTTCAGGGCTGAGCGGCATCATCAGCAAAGAACATCTCCTTGATCAGGATGCTTCTGATTTTGGTCTTGGCACGCAGAGGCGAGAGAGTGAGCAGTTTCCCGTCATTTCTACTGTGCAGAAACAATCCATCATCTGATGTCTCAAAGGCATGTGACAGCAGTAGCGAGAAGATGATGCCAAATACTGTAGGAGCAAGGGCACAGCCTTGCTTTACCCCATTTTTCATTTGGAAGACGGCTGATGTTGAACCATTGTCCTGTATGGTGCCTTGCATATCCTCGTGGAAAGATTTGATGATCTTCAGCAGCTTTGGTGGACATCCGGTTCTTTTGAAGCAGGATGAAGAGGCCTTTTCTACTTACCAAGTCAAAGTCAGATCATTGAAGGCCATATATAATGTCATTTTCTGCTCTCTGGACTTCTCCTGAAGTTGGCGTATGGAGAATATCATGTCAATAATTGATCTGCTTCTTCTAAAGCCACACTGCGATTCTGGATAAATTCGAGAAGCAAGCAATTGTAGCCTGGACAGGGTAACACGAGCAAAGATCTTTCCAACTGTGCTGAGAATAGATATTCCACGGTAATTGTTACAATCACCACGGTCACCTTTGTTTTTGTAAAGCGTAATAATGTTAGTATCCCGCATATACTGAGGGACTGTACCCTCTTCTGAGCACTGACACAGAAGCTCATGAAGGTGCCGAAGCAGAGTGGGGTTTTTGCCGGTTTTTCCTGGAGCCTTGCCACTGGCTAGGGAGTCAATAGCCTTGGTGAGCTCTGCTATAGACGGCAAGTTCGCACATGGCAGGCAAGATCTTGACACCCTCGATTGCAGCCTCAGCGACCGTGGTCTCTCGTGAGTAGAGATCCTGGTAGTACTCCACCCACCTATCCATTTGCTTGCTTTGGTCTTTGATGAGGTCTCCAGTAGTTGATTTCAGAGGGGCTGACTTGGTTGCGGATGGACCGAGGGCCTTCTTCAAACCGGCATATATCCTACAAGTGTCGCCACTGTCAGCAGCTGACTGGATGCTCTGACAGATTTCCTGCCAATACCTATTTGCACAGCGTGTGTCAGTCAGTTGAGTGTTATTTCTTGTCTTTCTGAGTTCTTCGAGTGACTTTGTAGAAGAATCACTTTTGTATTGCATCAGAGTTGCTCGCATTGCTTTGATACCTGGTTCCAGCTCTGAGAGCCCAGCACTGAAGGAAACCTTGGTAGAAACAGCAAAACATTTTCGCAGTGTAGGGTCCGCGGTTCTGGCAGTGTTAATGTGTGGTCGGCCCATTTTCTTGGAGTGATGTACTTATA
>NC_068982.1:94585133-94593409 GCF_001194135.2 Octopus bimaculoides | reverse complement strand
AATTGTGTTTTGCTCATTTCTCTTGTGAATTTGAGACCAGGGTGTAGATTGTTGAGGAGGGTGGTGAATTCTTCCAGATTTTCTATGGATTTGGTCCAAATTAGGAAACAATCATCGAGGTATCTTTTCCATGTGTCCTCTATATGCCTTCTAAAGGTCATGTCGTAGTTTTCTTCAATTTTTTGATATAGGTTTTGTTCCAAGTATCCTAATACTGAGTTCGCGAAAACTGGAGCAAACCCATAGCTGAACTTCGAATTTGGAAGTAGTTTTTTTTCCGTTGAAAAAGAATGTATTGTTTTCGAAGATGAGGCTGACCGCGTCTAATATGAAGATTACAGTAAATCTACTGGGGATCGCTTCTCTATGTTTCTCGATCCAATATTTTATGACAGTAATTCCCAAATCATGTGGAATGTTCGTTTCTAAGTTTGTTACATCAAAACTAACAGTGAAGTGGATTCTGTTGTTTTGGGCAGGTGTGACAGCAAATCAATGTCATCCCGAATGAAACTGGGTATGTGACTACATAGTGGTTTTAGAATAATGTCAATGAGGTTTCTCAGACGATGTGTAGGACAGGCTGGACCAGCTATAAAGAGTCTTAGTTTAAGGTCTTTTGGTTGTAGTAGTTTTATGTATTCACTACCTTGTTTTATTTTATAGCATTTTGTATTTCTTCTGACTTGTGCATTTTAGGTAAGCCATAGAAGCTGCTGGATTTCGACTCCAAATTGATTTTAATTTATCGATCCCAAAAGGATGAAAGGCAAACTCGACCTCGGCGGAATTTGATCTCAGAACGTAACGGCAGACGAAATACCGCTAAGCATTTCGCCCGGCCTGCTAACGTTTCTGCCAGCTCGCCGCCTTTACTAGATATTTCCATTACTAAATATTTCTTTTAATGTTTAACTCATTTCAACATTGTTAAAATTCAGAAGTGGAGATTTCAGCCTTGAAGATGAAGATCGAACAGGACGTCCAGTTGAGTTTGATGATAAGTTCTTTGAGGCATTACTTGAAGAAAATCCTGCGTTATCAGTTGAAGTTTTGGCAATAAAGCTTAGTTCATACCATACAACTGTTCATCGTCATCTTTAACAACTTGGAAAGGTTCATAAACTTAGAAAATTGGTACCTCATGAATTGTCCAAAATCAACCGCAAATCCCGAGTTGACATCATCTGCTCTTCTCTCCATTCTCGCGAACTCATTTCACCCTTTTTGGATAGACTTGTGACTGGTGACTAAAAATGGATCTTCTATCGAATTGTTAAACGTCGTAAACAGTGGCTTGGTAAAAGGGAAAAACCTGAACCACAACTGAGAAGGGAACTTCATGGAAAAAATGTTCTTCTCTATATCTGGTGGGATAGCAAAGGAGTAATTCACTTTCAATTGTTACCACCTAATGCAACAATCAATGCTAAAGTCTACTGTCAGTAATTAGAGCGCTTGAACCAAGCTTTGAAGAAAAAAGGACCCGCTTTAGTGAATCGAAAAGGAGTGATGTTTCATCAGGACAGTGCGCGACCCCACACTGCAAAGATCACATCACAGAAGATCGAAGAGCTTGGTTGGGAAAAATTCCTTATCCACCTTATTCTCCTGACCTTGCTCCTTCAGACTACCATTTGTTTTGTAGTTTACAGAATCATTTGGGGGATATAACTTTCGCAAGCCAGGAGGAGGTCGAAATTGACATTTCAGAGCTCTTCGCTTTGAAACCAAAAGAGTTTTACATTAATGGGATTAAAAAGCTTGTATATAGATGGAAGGAACTCATAGATAATCCGGGAAAGTACATTGATGATTAAATATAACATTTGATCACTTGTTTTCTTCATTCAAAATTCGGACAGAATTTATGGGATGACCTGATACATTTGTGTAACCGATTCAAACTTTTCTTGATTGATCCTCACTCTCATATGCAAGGTGATTCAGTCACCTGCATTAGCACCGTATAATGAGGTGTATTTATAATATCGTGTTTATCTTGTGCATGATGGTAAAACTCGTGACTAAGATATTAAGCTGTATACCACAACCTTAATTGTGTAGCACCTATCTTGTACTGTTTGCAGTCCAAGCAAACGGCATTACTGCTGAGGTAGGAAAATTATCTCAAAATGCCACACTCAGTCAACTGTGCTTTTGAAGAATTTGTTAAGTTTAACGATTACACCATATGTTGAAAACCATCTTTTTTGCAAATGTTTCAATTTAAGATTGTTTTAACCATATCATATTCAAGTTCTTATAGTTCAGCTGAGCATCTATTTTGCATTCAGAGATTGTACATAATAGTGTCTTCTTTTTCATCACACATACTTCATTCAGCCACGACGCTTGCGTTATCTACGTTATTCCTGGTGAATCTTGTTCTGATTGTTTCGTTCTACGCAACTAGAACCAAGCTCTCTTTAACATTCCCTTCTTTAACCATTGAAATGACTTCTGATCACGATATCCTTCAGTATTTTGAAAACGTTTCCACATAAGCCTTTCTCTTCGTAAGGTTGGTTCCTTTTCTATTTCTTCAGCTAATTTATCCTCACTTCTTAGAGCATTCAAAGGTGCATTTTCGTTCTCAGCAACGTAATTCCTTAATTTTTCTACTTCTACTATCACACATTTTTCTCATCTCATCAATAGTTTTCTTTTATCCTCTCTATTGAAATACAATTTTTCGACATTTGCCTGTGGTTGTAATGCTTTGAAGTTTGCCAGTAATTACTGTTTTCTATCTAATTACTCAAAGTCTACTGTTGTCCATTTGCGTATTCTGACGCTGTACCTGGTAATGGATACAGCTCTAGTGTTTATGGTAGAGATGATGTCTTTAAGTTAGATTTTAGTATCCTACGTATTCTTTTGGAATATTCCTTCCTGACATTATCATTCATTCTCCTAACCTTTATACCATCTGCTTGCAAGACTACCAGATATCTATATTTATCATCTATATTAATATCTTGTATTTTCTCATTCAGCGAATTCAATCCATCGCTTTTATGGTATTTTCATTCCTTCATCACAAAGTTCCATAAATTCCATTTTGATAGCATTGCTAAACAGTCTCACAGTATGTATATAGATCAACATTTCTCTCCCAGTCTTACTGTATAGCTTTAGGTTATCTATGGCGAGTAAATGGTTAACTATCCCTAGACTCTTCCAGTGCTATATCTGGTTTTAAGTTTTCTTATGTAACAACAAAGAACAGAGATGATACGCAGCCACCTTCGAAGACATTGTAATCTATTTTGACTTCCTAGTGGGTGTTAACCAGCTGTTATTTCCATTTTCCATTTTCCATTTTCCTTGTTTGCTTGTATCAGTTCACTGATATTATTTACAATTTTGAGCATTTTGAGTATCTTTAGACATACAAGTCCGCGTATGCCCATGTCATATATGTTTTTTGAGTCGATCCGCCCAAGTGCTAAACCATTCTGTCTTTTGTTACAGTTTCTTATAGTCAGCTTGTTGATTAATAGTTGGCATCTTTTCTGTTCGTTAGGGCATCAAAGCGCTGTGTTCCGCTAAATGTGAGTAAATCTTCTTTGCGAAATAGTTGCTAGCAGTTCCATGGTAGTAGTAAATAAGTTATCGATATGAGGTTTAAGACCTCAGAACCTCTCTACTTGTCTTTCATTATAATGGTTGTTTTAGCTTCATCCATCCAATTTGAGATACTCTCACTCAGAAAACTTCATTTCATAATTTAATGAGTCTGTATATATTAATGTTTTTCATTTAGAAATCGTGTAGTCCGACAACCTGGAAGACTTCACATTAAGCACATAGTTTTGCAATGAGACCTGAAGAGATTATTATATCGATCCGTTGTTTTACTCTTCTTAGTTTATCTACTCCTTTTATCCATCCCACCTCCTCGTTGTGGAAAGTTTTCTTCTTTTATCATTCCAAAATTTCTAGTTTTCTCTTCCTCTAGCGTTTCATCAATATGTCTCTTTACTTGCTGTAATTTTTCAAAAATCTCTTAGATTATTTTCCAACCTTTTTTGCCTAAACTGGTCTACTCTATGTCACTTTTCATTTCATTTCTATTAAGATATTTATTCTCCTCGTTTCCTTATTTCATAGTATTTTTTCCAGGGTTTGAACAACGCTTTCTTTATTGCTCCTTCTTCAATGATCAGTAGTTAACTCATCTCAGGTCTGAAATTCTTGATGCCTTCCATCCGTTTTTTTTTTTTTCTTCAAGGTATTTGTCTGCCCGTTCTCAGTTTATTTGCATGGTAGCCAACTTCTTTTTTGACTACTGCAAGAATCTTGCATAGATAATTTACTGCCAATAAAAAGGTGAAAGACACATATCCTATCGTATTGCCAATTCCCTTCGTCTATTTTTTATCGTGTTTCTATAACCCTAAGGATAGTGAGCTTGTCATTATTATTTTTATTTCGTTCACGTTGGTCGCATATCTTGTTCATTAATTCGATCTTGACACTTTGAAAGTCTTGCCACGTTTTGAACTTAATTTTCCTTCTCTCCAACTCAGCGATTTCTGTACTGGAGTAACTTAAGAACATGCTTCAATTTAATTACCTTCGTTTTCACCGTAGAACCACGTTATTTTTCTACTTTTTGTTTAGTTTCTCCTAACCCCAGGCTCGAAAAATAAACATTATCACAGTTTCTATTCTGTCATTGGAAAAACGCCCGTTTCGTTCCAAATTTTTAATATTTTTTCTCATATAATCTCTCATTTTCGGTTTGCTCATTTTATTACTAGCTTGATCGGATATGTCATCCAGGTGGTTTTAACTTGGTTTCTCTCGCATTTGCGAGTTAAAATTCTGAGCTAGAACAATTGTTTAATATTTAACCATTAGCAAAACTAGTTCATTCTTGTATAGCATTAGGATGAAGAGCGACAAGGAAATACTCTTCCATCACCCGTCTGTTGCCTTTGACAGCTTCAACCCTATAATCTTAATTTTAGTTTCTATGATACCTGTAATCTTATTATTTGATAATTCCACTCATGATGAGGTTAGTTTTAAGGTGATAAAACCGCCGGAGAATTTATTGAGGATTACCAACCAAGGCTAAAGAGGATTTCTTTCTCGTGCAACAGCATTAACTCCGCCAGATTGATGAGATAGCATAACTGATAGCGCATGGGTAAAATAGTGCATCAGTAAAATATTTAGTAATTTAATAGCATTTTTTCCTGCTCTTTACATTTAAAATTCAAATACCATCGATGTCGACTTTGCCTTTCATCCTTTCGAGATCTATAAAATCAAGTACCAGTCAAGTACTGGTGTCAACGTAATCTACTGCATCCCCTGCCCTAATAAATGTTGGCCCTGTGCTAAAATTAGAAAGAATTACCATTATTATTTTAAGTCAAAGAGTTGGCATGATTGTTACTGCACTGGACAAATGTTTTGCAGCATTTATTCCGTCTTTATGCTCTGAGTCTAAATGCCGCCCAGGTTGTCTTTGCCTTTCATCTTTTCGGGGTCGATAAACTGAGCACCATTTGAGCAATGGAATTGATGTAATCGACTGGCTCGTCACTTCTCCCCACAAAAATGTCAGGACTTGTGCCTATAGTAGAGAGGATTATTAGATAGTAGAAAAGATCATCATCATCATCATCATCAGCATCATCAGCATCATCATCATCATTTCTAATATAGGTAGAAGGCAAGCAATTTTGAAGGGAGATGGTTTATGGATACGATCGAACCCAGTACTTAACCGAATCCAGTACTTTATTTTATCAACCTAGAAAAGATTTAAGACCAAATTTCATTCAACAGGCTATAAAAAACCAGATGAAATAAATATTATTGCAAATAATAAAAGAATCTAACTTGGCAGAAAAGAAATTAATTGCTCCAGAAACTATCCAATAACAGCGAATAGAAAAATTGGCCAACCAAATCGGAAAAATTGGCTGAAATATATCTGTATAAGTATTTACTCTGTTAGCTTTACAGGTCATTGTCACATATAATTAATGCATTATAAATGTGTGAATTATTCGTCGTTCTCATACTATTTGTACACGTGATCGTCGAAACAGTCCATATTAACACAAGACTGATCTTTCCCTACCATTACACTAAAAATGACAAATATTTCAAATTATAAAATGATTCAATTAGGTCATATTTATGAGTTTGGAAACATTTTGAATTTGTTGCGCAAAAAGTACAAAAAAATAGTGCATGTGAAAAACCCAGTACCAGCATAAATAAAAAATGAAAACGGTACCCGAAGGAAATGATGACAATCTGAAAGGAGGCTGGAGATCACATCTCATGCCTTACACATAAAATAGGAAGGAGACATAAATAGAAAGGAGAGGAATATATTTCTATTCCTGACGCATATTTTACAGATATACTCTACCCACAAAACTTGGAGGAAACGTTTTTTAAATAATAATAACTACAACCCAAACAACAACAACAATAATGATAATAATAATTATAATCCCTTCTATAATAGACACAAAGCCTCAAATTTGTGGGGTGGGGTACGTCGATCGCATCAATTCCAATATATGACTGGTACTTAATGTATCGACCCCGAGAGGATAAAAGGCAGAGTCAACCTCAGCGCAGAATGTAAAGACGGACGAAATGCTGATAAGTGTAATTCCTAAGATATCAGATAGGTGTGTGGTGCACATATGGTTCTGTACCCTTATCAGAGGGGTAGTCACAGTGGGTAAATTGGGTCTCGTATAATTGTACTCAGTGTCACTTTGATAGCATGTGCTGCTCTCTCACTCAATAAAATATAAGTAGAAAATTGCTAACAAGTCACAATGTACTCCATCCTAAAATTAATACCAACCGACTCTATGTACTAAGAAGAGAAGGTAGCAGACGATCATTAACCGAGTAAGACACTGTGGGTACTATGATACTGGGTCTGAAAAATTGTTGTGCAGAGTAAAGAAAGAATACTTTCAGCAGCAAAGAGATGCCCAAAAAGTGACCGAAACATTAGGAGAATTCAAAGAGAAAAGGAAGAACAGCAGAATAAACAAATAGAAAGAAATGGAATTGCATGGACAATCCATGCTACAAACCGAAAATGTTGACGTACGAGAAATTGAAACGCGAAGCAGAATTTTGATATGGCTGCTCAAGAAAAAGGCTGTTGAACAAATCTTATGTAGGTAAAGATCGAAAAAACTCAGTCAGACAACGCTTATAGCATTTGCAAGAAAGGAGGCGAGTGTATCAACCACATTTTGAATAAGTGCACTAAAATGCACAAAAGAAGTATAAACCTAGACGTGACTGAGTGCATTGGGATGTTAGCCGAGAGCGTGGCTTTAAAATAATAGAAAAGTGGTATGAACACAAATCAGATGCTGTGAGAGAAAGTGAGAATAACAGGAGCTTGTTGGATTCCTCCACAAAAACTGACCGTACTACTGAGGTAAGGAAACCAAACATAATTACAAAGGACAAAATAAACAAACAGTGTAAGATTACATTTTACCATCCTCTATGATAGCAAAGTCAATACCAAAGAAATTGAAAAAGTTGAGAAATATCAGGATCTAGCAAGATAGCCGAGGAGATTGTAGAAGACGAAGACAACAATTATTCCTGTAGTAATTGATGCACTTGGCACAATACCCAAAATGCTGCCTAAAAGATTGAAAGAGATTGGAATTGAAGCTCACATTGTCGAACTGCAGGAAAGTACCATCCAATATTCTGCAATTATTCCAAGATTCTTGAGATTTGAGAATATTTCTTACCTGCAAACATCAAGATAAAATACGTGCTAAATTAACATCCACTTACGTAGATGATAATAACAGTTTCAAATTTGAGCAGAGTTCCAAAAGTGTTTTGAGGGGAGAGGGAAGTCAATTACATCGACCCAATACTTGACTGATATTTATTTTATTGACCCGAAAAGATGAAAAGCAAAGTCGACCTCGGCGGAATTTGAACTCAGAGCGTTGAAATGCCGATAAGTATTTTGCCTGGTCTTTCAGGAAGATGCAGGCTGCGACAGTCACTGACTTTGTTTAATATCGATTCCCTGCCTTCTTAGCAGGTCCGATTGGCGCTGCCCTCTCACGCCAGTCCAAATTTTATTGATATGAAACCTTGATGCAGTTACATCTATATATACATTTATATATATTTGTGTTTGTGAGTGTCCGTGTGTGTATAGAATAGTATATCAGTTGTGATAAAATTAAAATGTAGTCTGGGTTTAGCGTTTATTATTACGGTATTTTAATTTTATA
>NC_068982.1:94576769-94581272 GCF_001194135.2 Octopus bimaculoides | reverse complement strand
ACACACACACACACACACACACACACACACACACACACACACACACATACATACACATTAGGGTGCGTAGCCTTGTGATTAGGGTGTTACACTCATGGTCCTGAGATTGTAGTTTCAATCCCCGGGACGGTGGTGCGTTTTGTTCTGGAGCAAATCACTTCATCTCACGCTGCTTGGCGATCCTTCTGACAGCTGACGTATAGCAAAGCGTGCACTAGTACAGATAATACTGATTTGATAAAGGGAATGAGCGTATATGCAGCACAAGCTTTTGTTTGATCACTGTAGACAGATCGTCTGTACAGGTTCTACAGCAAGGAATTAAAGTAGCCTCTTTTTCGAACTCGCGTAAACAATCATACATACATATATACATGCATGCATGCATGCATACATACATACATACATACATGCGTACATGCATACATACATACATAAATATATATATATGTAAGATGATTCCCATGCTTTCCCTGATGCGAAGGTTACAATTTTAATATCAAAGATCCCTATGGATCACACAGGTTGTAATCCTTTGAAACATATGTAGGAATAAAGTATGCAATTATAACATGCGTTTTCTCCATTCCTTAAATTATTAAATATACTCAAATACCCAAAATTTCAAGGAGTTCCTGCCTTAAAAACAGGAACTAAACCACAGTTATTTTGTGTTCTTTGCTACGTTGGTTTCTATTAACCCATTTATTCTATCAGAAGAATTTGTATTCATTAAGATAGAAGAAATACACATAATTGTATATATATATATATATATATATATATATATGTATGTATGTATGTATGTATGTATGTATGTATTACGTTGTCCTGGGTAAGACACAAAACTGCAACCGGTGGTGAAGCTCCAGTTCGGGAGGACAGGAGTTATGGGGAGCGTGGAGACACCCCTTAGTTGCCATTTCTCCCAAGTTCACTCTGGCCCGGAGTGGTAGCACCAGTTAGGGCCCCACCGATGGGTAAAATTGGATCCTCCTCTGCTGCCTTGCAGGACGCCTCTTTAGGCTAAGGCTACGAGAAGGAATCATAAAGTCCTCAACGGTTGATCAGGCAGACGAAGTGACATCTGTCTCTCAATGGCTGTGACAGCGGAAGAAGGCTATGCCAAGCGGGCTGGCTACAACAAGGCGTGGCCTAAGAGAACTGATCCACGGCAGCTCGCTGCAACTCACAGGTCAAAGTCAGTACGTCTCCTCCACATTGCCACTGATGACATCCTCTGAATGGGCTTCTGCCTGGCAAGTGGCGGTCCACCTTAAACAAAATCACGCCATGGCATCCAGATCAACTGGAACCCTCGACGTCGTAAGCAACGGAGTGCCAACAACAACAACATGTATTATGTACACACACACATATATATATATATATATAAATTCGAGTGGCTGTGTGGTAAATACGAGGGGATCCTGGAAAGTTCCTGGCTTTGGTTTAAAGAAAACTCTGGAGTATCAGTTAATTATGATTTTGTTCACTATATTCCCCTCTCAGATACACACACTTATTGTAGCGGTCCTTCAGTTTATCTAGGTCCTGTAAAATAACTTAGAAGCTTGGGCCTCCAAACATGTCTTCTGCGATACAGTTAAAGCTAGGAACTTTTCAGCACTCCCTTGTATTGCAATGTAATTTAGTTGACATATTGAATGTTTATATTCAATGTTATGAATCTACTTTTGGCTGGTGAAGTATGTTGCAAGAAAGCCAGCAGAGCAAAAACAATAACTGCAGAAAATGAATGACGATTTTAGTGTAAATTCAATGATGATCTACCAGTAGCATTGGGTCTTAGAAACTCCAGGTTTGTGCCCAGCGTGTTGTAGGACTACTGGGAGTGAATAATCCTTTAGCTTTTGGTAAAGAATGTCTCTGGGAGGAGGCACTGCTATACCTACAAATATAACAGCCGTATAACTGGTAGGCGGCCAGCAGCCTTGAAAAGCAGCCGGACTTGAGGAAGGACAACTCCGAGTATAAATCTTTACTGTACATAAAGCCTGCGGAGAGGCAAACATTCAATGAATAATTCCCGATTATAAATCACGTCTGAAAGAAAAGAGCTCGGGGATCACCGGCTTTATTCATACCAAAGAAAGCATGATAACACCCATGAATATATTGTGACTGAGAGTACCAAACCGCAACTATAAGAAGACGAATATTTGTTCATTCATAATATAATTTTTCGTGAAAGACCTTAAACGTTATTCAATCATTTTAGAACGATACTTTATATCTTCTAGATTCTACGCTAATAACATAGAATCGCACAAACATAAATCGCGTGCACTATGATATTTAAATTTATTAAATAAAGTAATTCATAATAGTCAGAAACATATATAATAGATTTATATTGAACTCAAACATATTATGTTAAGCATATTTCAACTGAATCCTTTGTATAATAACATATTTTAATATTTCCATGTCATTCTTGTTAACTTTATATTAATATTTGAACATGCGCTCACACAAATATACAAATCTTGTCACGCTCACATAAAACACAAATACACGCGCATAGACAAATATGCACAATATATTTAAAATACAGACTTTACATACACGCATTTTTCTTTTTCTCTTCCTTATTTTACCTAGATTGTTTCGGTAGCAACAATACATAGCCAACCTCACAATGTACTAGAGTTTACTGTTAAATCTCTACTTTAGTAAACACTATTAAAATTGCCTGAACCTTATTGTTTGGTTGTTCCCAAAATCCACACTACTAATGTTGTTTTCAGTAAGAAGTACAAAAAGTATCTTTATGCATTTATTTGATTATACTTTCTTTTAATCATACCGCCCTTATCATCCGCATACAGCTGTTATTTCAGTCTCCTTGGATCACATCAGCACTATTCAGTTAGGTATTTAGGATCTATCAAATTATTATTATTTACAGGTGAAGGAAGTATAGGGAGGTATACAATATTTCTATGGAAAAAAAGGCATAATTCTCAGTACATTAGTGTTCAGATTGTCCTTGCACAGGGGCCATTCGGACTCCCATTTGCGCCATGAACAGGAATTAATCTTCTCTCTTCGCTCCTTTGCGACACATGGGCTCAACTCTCCTCCCCTCTTCATCTAACCTCCTCTCCTCGCTTCTCTCCTCCTCACACATACTTCCTCTCACCCAACTCTCTTTTCTTGCTCCGACTCCTACATCTTCTTTTCACTCCTACTCTCCTTCTCTCTTCTCTTCACTCCTACCCACCTTCTCTTTTCCCGCTTCATCGTCACCCCTCCCTCGTAACCCCACTCCATCTCTACACATTCCAATCTCACCTTGGTCCATATTAAGGCACGTGAAACCATACAATATAATTTCAAGGAGATGCCGTCCATGCTCCGAGGAATCCTTGTCTATTCTGTGGACTAAGGAGAAGATCATTAATAGAATTTCTAAAAGAGTCTCGAGATTACTACACGCATATAAATGTACTTTCGAAAAAATGCAGTGGGAATGAATTTTCAGTAACTGTTAACATAATTTACTTTAAGGTATGGTTGACTTAAATTTACAGTTAATCTCCCCATTCTTACAAACACCGAGTAGATAGTGAACTTGCTTTGTGATCAGGAGTGCACCAAACCTTACGTATGAGTATGCTCGCATTTTCGTGGATGCTTGTATGAGCGAGTGCACTCGCGCCGTACAGCTTGCCCGAGGGCGTTTATACGTCCATTTTTTTTAACAGTTCTTTTTAATAATTTTCTCGCTGTATTGCGTATTCGTTTCTCTTTTTTCCATCTGTGATTTTATTTTTGCTCTATGTAAATGAAGATTTTTCCTCCGCCCGGCTGCGTTTCATTCCACATCAAAAGTAGACATTAAATTGCACTGTTATTTTAACGAGTTGTGTCTATTTATCACCTTATATGACACATCTGCATCACCGGATGCTTCTGAACCAGTTGTTGAGTGTCCCATCCTTGAAGGATCGATGCTGGATGTGTCGAAACAATTGTCATGATAAATAATAAAGTCTCGTATATTCCATCTTCCGTCTTTCATTTGCCATATACATAACGATCACTGTGAAAGTGATCAGTAAGTTACCGTGTGTAAACCATCCGTTTTTTCTCTCTCTCTCTCGTCTATGTTTACACTATTTTCCCAGCGTTCAATATTTTCTTATTGCTCTGGTCTAACGACCCTCCATGTTTGTTTTCGTTCGGTTTCCTTATATGTCGCCACTGTCATGTTTTTGTTCCCAACTCAGACCCTCCATAAATCCTAAATTTTATTTTAGAATTTATGGGAGAAACTGTCTTTGAAGACTCATATTGTCTTTGAATGCTAGAAACGAGGAGTAGATAGACAGCCGACAACTGATGAAGGGTCCTTTCTCTGTGTTTACTTGTCTTGTTTTCCATTTTCTCGTTGTTTACGCATTTACCTCTTTGTTTAAATATGTCATGTTATTTGCACCGTTGGTAAGGTCCTGTACCCATATATGCCTGTATATA
>NC_068982.1:94563523-94574933 GCF_001194135.2 Octopus bimaculoides | reverse complement strand
TATATATATATATATATATATATATATTTATATATATATATATATGTTAAACGCATAAGTACGCACACAATGTTACGGTTATCTGTAACTAAAAAATATACGTGCGAAAACCTTGCAATACATTTTCGTGAGCTTTCGTTTTATATTTCTTACTCTACCAACTTTCTAAATTTATATTTCATATTTTATATTCTCACGCTCACTATTCCTTTACGTTATTATTTTATTGCATTTTAGATTGATATATACTGTTCTTTTCACATGTCTGATAATTTTCAGTGAAATATTCTGGAAGATGTCTTATGCTGCGATACTCTTTTTGCTTTAACTACGATTGCCAACTGATAAATACATAGCTTCTTTTATGCAAACTATTTAACCCTGTGTTTTCTTCATGATAAGTCAATTACCATTACTTCATTGTAAAAGTCACAGATGCATATATTTTATATCAACTTATTGTAAATACTAAAATGAAATATCTATATCTCTGTACACCATTTGGTAAATATAAGATCAGCTGGCATTTCTTTGTCTGGCTGTGTTACTTGTGAGTTTTTCTACCAGCAAAATATTAAAAAAATTAGCGAAGCCATTATATAAATTAATGAAAGATAATCATGTAGCCAAGCGCAGATGTTCAAAACCTTCTGTTTTTATATAGTCCCTGATTGCAGTATTAATAAAGCTTCTACACTTATTCTAATGGTGTCAAACAAACTTGAGTATTGTCAAGAGCTTAGATATCTATATTCTGTAGAAATGTCCGTTGATGTCCAGGTGTTGAGCGCGAATCACCCCTACTTACGCAGCTGGCAGTCCGATATTTTCTATTCCATCTTGTAAAATATCTATTAGCCTTTTTATATAACAAATTCTAGATGCATGCTATATCAATGTTGTTTTATCAAATCTCTTCAAGGTTTTATTAGCAGGTAACAGTAGCCGGCCCTGTTATGCTGTAAACACTATAGAATAACAACTGAGAATACTTTAATCTGAATAAAAGACAAACATATCTAATGGCCGGTGTTAACAGTATCAATAAACCGAAAGCTATAGCCCCAAAACAAAATTGCTATGCAATTTGCTTTTGTTTGTTTTACGCCTACAAACGACTTCAGTAGAATATGTTATCGTCAATTTCTAAATGAGAATCGAAAAATGGATTTCGTAAATTTAGTGATGTGTAACCTCACTTAAAGTAAAGTAGTAAAGCATACCATTGTTAACTAATGGAAGTGACGATCAAAACTCTAATGGAAGCTATTAAAACTAATCGAGGAACATCTATTAGAAATATTTCAAGATATTTAATCCCACAAAATTCCCAAATGAGTCTACAGAGTTTCGGAATAAAGTAGATTTTTTATGAAGAGGTCTTTCGGCAAACAATTTTATATTATCTATAATATCAGATGAGAAAATTCCATTGAGATATTTTTTTTTTACAAAAGCATCACAGGTTGCTGTTGTATAGATAACAATGTAAGCCAATTGTTCAAAAACAGAACAAGAGAAGCAATATCATATGAACTGGAAGTGGGGTCTAGTAGGCCTGTAGCTAGTGGGATGGCTATTTTTTCAACATTTAAGTTAATTCTGACACAGCCTACCATGAGGTGATAAGTTATAAGAATCCAAGCAAGCGGGAGGTTGATATTGTCTTTAACAAAAATATCTTTATAACAAGAAAAGGGGAACATTACGAATAAAAGTCGACAATGCAACACGCACACACACACACACGCACGCACACACACACACACACACACACACACACACACACACACACACACACACACACACATTATATATGAATAAATATAATAAATAAAAAATGCCAGTCGTTAATCCTGCCTTTTTTAAACGTACTTTGTGACAGTAGTTTGTTACCGAATAAAAATTTTTGGTGTTGCTGTTGATTTTTACTGACAAAGTCTATGGTGTAGAAATATTGAGTCGAAATACAAAGAGTGACCATTATATCCATTACTTCAGATATATGAAGTCTGTGTATGGTTAAAAATCTCACTCCAATCTCCAATATGTATGATTTGGTTGGTGTACAATTTAAGTAGTTTGGTACGTGGATGCTTTTAACTCTACGTGATGTTCATGTAACTTCGTGATGATTGTACCTGGAGTAAACACAGGGAATTAGGTCGGAGTAAACCAGTCTATTCTACACTTAGATCTGACAGTGTTCAAAATAGTATGCAGTGATAAAGCTATAGACTATGCAGTGATAGAGCTATAGACTATGCAGTGATAGATGCTACTGCTGTATGATTCGTCTGCTCTTTTATATATATGTTAACTAAGTGAGACTGTTAGTATCTCAGAATATTGTCGTAACCGGTTGTTGAGCACTGTCAAGTATGTGTATGTATGTGTATGTGTGTGTATGTGTGTGTATGTGTGTGTATGTGTGTGCATGTGCGCGTGCGTATGTGTGTGCATGTGTGTGCATGTGTGTGCATGTGTTTATGTGTGTGGGGATGCGCATGTATACATATTGTTTCAGTCGCTAGAGTGCGGCCATTTTGGGGGCACCGCCTTGAAGAATGAACAATTTTCATCAAAACAATGTTATAATTTGTCGACTTGGAACTCATCGCCAAGCTGCATGATAAACAACATTTTTTGTCTTTCCATTGAGGGTTCAGTACAATTTTTTTTCTATCTAAACTCTTTCTTTCTTTCTCTGTCTGCCTGTCTATCTCTTTCTTTCTCTCTCTCTCTCTCTCTCTCTCTCTCTCTCTCTCTCTCTCTCTCTCTCTCTCTCTCTCTGTTGATTGTTTTCAACCAGTACCAGAATCATCACCACCACAACTGTCACATACACATAATCCAGACTTCTGACGCCACGACCATTAATACCTTTTACTTCGCCACCTTCCCTACCGCCACCACCACCATAATTACCATCGCTCCACCTCTATCATAACTACAGCTCATACTATTACTATCATCCCAATACCATCTCAGCCGTCAATCTACCGATCTCACCGTCTCTATGCCTACTATTAGTCTCACCCCAACATGAGGAATAGCAGCAGTATCATTGAATTGTGAGAGAGGGGGATCAAAGTGTGACACACTGGTACACAGGAATTCGTTTTGGCATGTATTATTATAGATATATATATATATTGGTGGGGTGGCACTGGAGTACATAATTCTTAATATTGCTATATTTTGTTGACTATGATTGTTGCGTGTGTTCAATGTTATTTGCTATCGCAGATGAATGTCAACAGAGAAACGTTGTACACAAAATGGGTGGGCGATGAATTTGATATCATAGGTATATGATGTTATTTTGCTGGTGAGGAGAGATGTCGAAATGTTACGTTGTTATAAATTAAAGTTAAGCGTAAATGGATAGAAGTCTGTGATACACCTTTGCTGAAATTACAGTTTCCGGATGTTCTAAAGCAATATACACAAACATATATGGTGTGTAGGTATTTCCTTGGGGAGTTGCATGGCTTAACGGTTAAGATGTTACGCCCATGATCGTAAGATTTTGATTTCGATACATGGACTGGGTGATGCGTTGTGTTCTTGAGCAAAAAACTTCATTTCACGTTGTTCCACTCCACACAGTTTGTAAAGAAGATTAATCCTGCGACGGACCGGCGTCTCGTTCAGCTGGGAAATATATAAACCAAAGAATCCGGGAAGCCGTCCTCATGAACCTATGACTCAGAATGATCTGCGATCCTTTTCTTGCTTTTGTAGTATTTCCTTGGGAAATATTCATAAGATTATTGTTAGCTAATTCCATCCTATGTCCTATGCTTGCAAAAGTGGTAGTTAAAAATTCTCAATGATGACAGCAACTTTGATGTACCAAGTTGCTGTTAAATATGTTATTGTTTTATATATCTATTTGTGCCTACGATTGACTTTTGCATATGTTAGGTATCTTTAAGCAGGTTCGCCAAGAACAGTACCACATTTTATGCTAACCGCTATGATAAAGGAAATCAACATTTGATCTGTTTGAGTTTTGCAGCGTACTTTCTCTAGACTGCCTGTGTTTCTATCTGGTACACGGTCGAAGTGCCACGGTTCAGATTATGCTATCAGGAAAAAAGGATGTGGGTAAGCTCATGCTCTGCTTACAACTACGTGTTTGTGGAAGTTTTACAATAACAACAATTTTATCAAAGTTTAGGTATGATGATATTGTACGACTTAATGTAATTCTGCATTGCCTTTGCATTTGTGAATTAAATATGTTTATGATTAAATTTCGGTGATATATCCAAGGAGCTGAAATATAACCATTCAACCTTTTATTCAAGTTTCTTGTGTCTAATACATCGTTATCTAACGTAGACTCAGGTATCAATATTTTCGTTGAGTTCAAACTATGTTGGAGAGCGTTTGGTAATTTGTGTAATCTGTTTTTGTGAAAGATTTGTGCTGGAATCTTTCGACATATACAATGTATTTCGAATTTGTTTCAAGCTCGGAGTTGATTGGGATATTATTACAAGCCGGACTCTCTCACTTGATCGATCTTCAAGCTGTGACAATATTTTTTTCTTTTATTATAGAATGCATGACTAAGCAGTGTCTAAGCAGTTTTGTCCGCTAATCCTAACGGATCGGCAGATTGCATCCAGACTTTCTCATTAACTCGGTCATGTCGTAATTTCATGATCTGTAACATTTTTGTTTACTCGTCTGATGTATATTTAATATAGAAGAAATGAATATTCTGTTTCGTATAGGAATGGAACCGCAACTCCACTATAGACCGCATAGACTTTGTTCATTGCAAAACTGATTACTTTGCAAAACAATTTGCTGCTTTTAATTTCATAAATATATCTAAAATAAACAAATGATTCGAAAAAAGATATTTTTGTAAAAATATATATTAGTTTCTTTTAAGAAATAACAGGAAAAAAAAAGATCACACTTTTTCCAGATCTTTTTTTCCCGCGTTTTGTGTTTGGTAATTCGAAGATCAAAGAAATACAATTAATTTGATTTTAAACTAAAAGAAAATTTAAATAACATGTCTTATTTAGTAATATTATATCTAATTGGTTATCTGGAAATCATGACAGTGATGTTATCTTATAATTTCATATTAATATGATCTGTAATTTGATTTAACTCGTATGGAAAATTGTTTCATCTAGTTCATCAATGGCATGTTTATTAGTGCAGAAATTAATATGTACTAATTTATATTATATACCTAATTAATTTAAATTTCATGTAGCTTCTCCCTTCTTCATAATAATCTTCAATAGCACCAAAGCAAGCTTCTCATTTTAATGAACAAACGAAATTATTCAGAGAAGCAATCCACTCGAAAAATAACAGTTAAGTTATTGCCGTCATATTATTTAATGCAGTGAGAAAGAAAGAGTTTGATAAATTGATAATACTTAATCTATAAACAGAAGCAAACAACAAGTTACAACAAATTAATAATTGATATTATTTTAATTTAATATCACAGAACCTGTACAGAGATGTCTTTCGTTTTCGTGAAAGATAGGAAATTTGCCAATGTGTACTTCTCACCTCTTAAAAATTATTGATTAGATTTTCTCTTTCTCCATAAAGTAAGATAGCACGAAATTTACTTATATTTTTCGCGTGGGTGGCGACTCTTAGTCATTATCATTGTTTCACGGCTATCATGTATATTACTGTACATCAATACAATTATTATTTTATCAATAAGTAATTTGGTTATCTAAGGGAAGTCTATCTTTCGCTGTGATGATCTAATAAGAGTGAAACTCATCTAGAATTACCGCTGTTAATTCAAAGATCAGAGAAAATAAATTTGTCATTGAAATATAGTTTCTTCTCATTGCGAAGGTATTATTAAGTAATTACATTATACTTTTTCATTGTATGATGGCATTAACACCACTAATACGTTTCAAATCTCAAATTCAGTTAAATATGTACTTTTAATATTACTAGTCTCGATCGAATCGAGATTGCTATAGCTTTTCCTTCCCAAGTCTTAACTTTGGCCATGTGAAGAGTCATTAGTCAGTTGATGCAGACCTGGCTTAGAGAAAAAAAAAATGAATAAGATTTTCCATGACTATATAAAAACCCATGAGAATATTTGTGCTAGGAACTTATTGGCTTTCGAATGTTCATAACATATATTGGTATGAAGACATACTTTTGATGCGTAATTAAAATCGATTGAAACGATTGTGATCTAGCATTTGACAGATGCATGTTATACCAACTCAGTTAAGATTTTGTGGTGCTATGAGCCAGGCTGTGTTGCAAGGAAGGACTGGAAGTGGGAGAGTACGCATGTCCTGTGGAAGTGGGGTCTGTGGGTCCTACAGGAAGGGTCGCGGTGGGCATGCGGGGTCAGCGAGGCGCGAGCAGCCAGTTGGCGGCGGACAGTGCATGACAGCAGAGGTGTTAGACGGTACGGCGGCGGACGGAGCACGTGTATGCTGTGCGTGAACCTTCCAGATTGAAACAGAGCACGCGGAGGTTGTGGGTGACCCTTTCTAGACCGACAGGTATGACTACCGCAATTCTCGCTTTGCTTCCGTCTTTTTCCTCCTTCACATCAAAAGCTATTTCGGCTCAGAAAAAAAAAAAAGAAAAATGACCAGTGTGGTCCGTGTTTCGAACAGGACCATTTTGCGGTGAGGGTGACGTCGCCGCTTGGCTTCAAAAAATTAAGTTGATGGCAAAACTCCAAGGTATAGATGACCTAGCGAGTTTCACACCGTTGTACCTCGATGGATCGGCGTTGGCGCTATACCTGTAAATGGAGGACAAGGACCAGTTAAGCGCAGAAAAAATAGAAGGCCGGCTGATGGGGACTTTTACAGAAGGGCCATTTATGGCATATGGTCGAATGGAGAAAGCGAATTGGACAGGTGAACAGGTCGACGTGTTTGCCAACGAAATTGGGGCATTGGCCAGATTTGTGGTATACAGGGATGACGCGTTGGAACAAACAGTTAAATTAGCATTTGTGACAGGATTTCGTGATCATATGTCGGTCGAACTGCAAAAGCTGCCGAATATTCACTCCATGGCAATGGAAGAGGTAATATCTCAAGCCAGAGCCATCGTCTCCTGTTGCAGGATGACAACTTTAGCAGCGAATGCAACGACAAAAAGGAATTAAACAAAGAGCGGCGGAGAGGCTCGAACAAGGAACGTGTGCGACCTTTCAACGGATAATGTTTTCGGTGTCAGGGTTCGCACATGGTGAGAGACTGCAAGGAGTAATTTGCTATCGATGCAGACAAACTGGCCACATCGCTAGAGAACGAGTTCAAGGAAACGGTCTAAGGGAGACTACTGCGCTGTTTACGGTGCGAAAGTTGAATGCAGAGGAACTACCGATGTGGAGATGGTGGAACGATGAACGAGATTGAGGTTGCGCGCGATCGTGATCGACCGCCTGGTGGACGGAGTCGATGTGGTGATGGGGGTGGATGCCATTGTCCGTTTGGGAGGTGTCACGGTCAATGAAGCTGGTGTAGCGTTCGGTGATGCAGAGTCCGCGACAGGAGAGTGGTGAGAGCTGCAAAAAAATTATGCTGCACACAGCATTGCAGACAAGGATTTTCGGGCTGTATTCGACGGCCGACAGTGGACAGTGGAATGGTACTGGAAGGGAGATCCTCCGACGTTGAAAAACTCCGTAGGCCGCTATCTGCATACCCTGAAAGGGGATGCCAGAAGCGAGTACGAGGGAGAGGTGGAACGGTGGATCAAGGAAGGTATTCTGATCCCTTTGAAGGAAGAAGTGGAGAGTTGAGTGCTACTACTGATGGCAGTGGTGCAGCCGGCGAATCATAAAGTCAGGCCAGTATTAGATTTCCGAGAGCTGAATAACCGCGTATTGTGCCATACGGGCAGCGAAGCTACGGACATTTGCAGCGAAACCTTGATAGAGTCGAGGCAGATGACAGGGGCCTCCACAATCGTCGATTTGAGGTCGGCATACCAGCAGCTGAATGTGGCTGAGACACTGTGGAAATATCAGTTAGTAAGGTACAAAGGTTGGACATACTGCCTGACCAGGTTGGGATTCGGGCTGAATTCAGCACCGAAGATTATGGCGGCTATTCTCAAAACCATCCTGCTTGGGAAAGGCGGACAAAATGAAAAGAACCATTAATTCCTATATTGATGACATCCTGGGTGACGAGAGCATAGCGTCAGAAAAGAAGGTCTTAAGCCACCTAAAGAGCTTTGGGCTAACTACTAAACCACTGGAAGCTATGGAAGGAAGAGCTGCACAGGGACTCAAGCTCGGAGAGGGAATGAGATCCCAGGACTGGGATCCAAGACGAGTAGGCGAGAACTGTTTTCTGTGTGTGGAAAGCTGCTGGGATACTACCCGATTGCAGGATAGCTCCGGACGGGATGCAGCTTCATCAAGAGGCGAGTTGAAGGGGTGAGGTGGAGTGACAACATGGGTGAGAAGACAACTGCCATGATGCAAGAAGTCTTGAAGAGAGTGACTGTGGAGGACCCAGTAAGAGGAAACTGGCAAGTACCCAAATTGAAGGATGAGATCGTGAGGTGTGTTGCCAGCAGCATAGCAACGGGAGTTGCCCTGGAAATTGGAGGTGTTGTGGTGGGGGGTGCGGTCTGGCTCATGAAGATGGACGACTGCAACTACATCAACGTGGCAGAGCTGGATGCCGTGTTGAAGGGTCTGAACCTGGCCCTGAGGTGGGGGCTGCGTACCATCGAGATCCTGACCGATTCAGCCACTGTACTTAGATAGGTGGAATTAGTGGTCAGCAGCGAGCGGAGGGTGCGAACCAAAGGGGGCGCAGAGATGCTGATAAAACGCAGTTTGGGAATTCTGAGCGAGCTAGCTGCCGAGTTTGACCTGAGGCTATGTGTGGTTTTTGTGACCTCTGAGAGGAATAGAGCGAACGTCCTGACCGGAGTAAAGAATGTAGGTGCCAGATCTGGAGCAAGAAGTGGCTGCAGTGCGTCGACTGAGTTACTCAGAGCTGAAGAGATTGCACACCATGTATCACTTGGGGTTGGACAGGACCCTGTTCCTAGCCAGGAAAGTTGACTCTGACGTGACCAAGTAGAGTGTGCAAAGATTAGTTGGTAGCTGCGACAAGTACCAGTCCATTAACCCTGCTCTGGGTCTGGATGAGGCAGGAAGCATTCCAGTGGAACACAACTAGAATCGACTGGCAGTGGGCGTGACGCACTACCGGCAGGGGACATACCTCTCGATGGCCGATTGCGGACCGGGGTGGTTGGCCATATGGAGGGAGATGACGACGGGGACTTCGGAGGAAATCACAAGAATACTAAATGAGATATTCCTAGAACGAGGCCCCGTGGATAAGCTGCTTGTGGACAACGGCATCTGCATTTCGCTCGGAGGTGCTAGGAGAATTGATCGACAAGTGGAATGTTAGCCGTTTCTTCAGGACGGCATACTGGTCAAGTGGCAATATGGGGTTGTGGAGAGGCATCATCGCACCATCAAGATCATAGCAGAGAGGGGCCACATCTCACCGGCCGAGGCTATTTTTTGGTATAACATGTCGCCCAGGTCGGGACAGGCTGAGGAGTTAGTGCCACACAAGGCAATATTGAAGTAGGAGTGGAGACATCCATGTACCGCATCGACGCAACACGCAGAAGAGAAAGTGCATGCCTTTGTGCAGGTCGGGGAAGAAGTCTGGGTTAAACCCCCAAATGCGCGGTTCACATCACAATGGAGAAAGGGGACAATGACTTTTGTAAATTCGAGGTGCAATGTGTCCGTAGATTGCCACGTCATGATTTAGATGTGCGCAGGATCATCACTGTGACGTAGGATGGAGCCAACAGTAATGGAAAAGAGGACGAAGCCAACAACAACATGCCAGGAACTGAGGCCATTGCTGAGGACCCACGGCGGTTGCAGAGGGAGCGGTACCCTCCTCACTGGTTGGCTTGTTACGAGACAAGCTAATGCGTGTGGTCAGGGTTGAGGAGAGGGTGTGGACATGTTGGTTGAACGCACACACATGCACACATACACGCAAGTACATACACATCTACACACACTCACACGCACATAGACACACACACGTCCCATACGCAATCCCCCCACATCCCATGCACACATCATCCCACACACACATCATCCCCCATACACATCATTCCACACACACATCATCCCACACAAACCCCCACATGAACGCACGTACGCACACACAAACACACATATATATATATATATATATATATATATACAGAGAGAAAGAGAGAGAGACAAAGACAGAGTGACATAGATACACACACACATACACACGCATCCATACACAGGTGCACACACACATACACTTTCCGCCACTCCGTCTACGCACATATACCAATACACAGAGTCACACCCACCCATTTTCAAACCCTCTTCAGACTGCCTCTGACTCACTATTGACCCTTCCATCTACGCACACATGCAAACACCCACATAGACACACACATACATTTAACACACCTGTCACTATAGCTGCTGACCTCTCAGATCAATATTAACAAACAGGCACACAGATCCTATCACATCTCAACCACGTGCAAATAAGCAAAATAATTTAGCAGTGAATAAATTTGGTTGAGCGAACTAGATTTAACTTTGTATTAAGTTTTACCTAAATTGGTTTTTACTTGCTAGCTACTTGATAAAATCTGATGAATAAGAATTCACTTAAACCAAATTTATTCGGAGCTGAATTATTTTGGTTATTCTCACGTGGCTGAGATGTACGAACTAAATTTAACTTGTATATAAGAGTGAAAATTTGTAAATGTACTTTAGATACGTTGTGTTCGTATAGTATGTATAAATGGTTATAACTATGTACTTTGGGTTATGTCATACCGAAGAAAGTAAAATGATATTACATCACTAAACCAAAAATTGATGTAAGGCTAAACTTTTTAAAAAAATCTTTTTTGTTCATTCCCTCGCTTTCAGCACGTGACTGTGTGATAAATAAAGTAGTGTTAGAACCATTTGGCACCATCTTTTAGCATATGGCATTACTTGGTAGTTTCCCTTATTATAATTTTATAATTATATTTATAAAAATTAAATACTTTGTATATATAGGCGCAGGAGTGGCTGTGTGGTAAGTAGCTTGCTTACCAACCACATGGTTCCGGGTTCATTCCCACTACGTGGCACCTTGGGCAAGTGTTTTCTACTATAGCCTCGGGCCGACCAAAACCTTGTATCTAGATGGAAACTGAAAGAAGCCCGTCGTATATATGTATATATATATATGTATGTGTGTGTGCGTACATGCATATATGTGTGTATACACACACACACACACACACACACACACACACACATATATATATATATATATATATATATATATATATATATACACACACACAC
>NC_068982.1:94546740-94563113 GCF_001194135.2 Octopus bimaculoides | reverse complement strand
TATATATATATATATATATATATATAAACAAAATAAGAGTATATGCATATATTTGTGCGTGTGTGTGTGTGAGAGAGAGAGAGAGAGAGAGAGAGAGAGAGAAAGAGAGAAAAAGAGAGGGAGAGATGACGGTGCGTTGCTTATTTCAGGCACAATTTTAAGTTTGATTTTCAGGGAAGCAGGCACGGTGTATCCTAGAGTAAGGCACTACATTTTATGACACCCCAGTTCAATGACCAAAGATAAATACCAATAACAGCGGGCAGTTTACTTTGCAACCGACTAGCCTCCCTTCCATATAGGATCTCTTGTAATCTCGACTACCGAGAATCATGGTTAACATCCAAGAAAGCGATTTCAATTTTTACAGAAGCACACAGACATACAGAGACACAGACACAGACACAAGTACACACACACACGCTCACACACACATACAAACACACACGCACACATGTACATATGTGTATATGCATATACATATATGTATATATATATAGACATTCATCAATATGATCATATGATTTATATACTTCTACTTTCCTCCATATATCTGTCTTTGCACGTATATGTGTATTTCTGTTTCTCTCCCCCTCCTCCCTCTCTCCCTCTCTTTCTCTGTATATATATATATATATATATATATATATATATATATATATATATATATATATGCGCGCGCGCATGTGTATCTATGTATGAATATATACCTATATGTTCTCAAACGAATATTTTTGACGCATAATATATTTTGCAGCTGTCAAAATAGAATATAATGTGTGATATTGAGAAAGATTGGCTGATATCCTCAGGAGAACACATGAGATCTTGTGAATTATAAAGACAAAAACATAATTGCTAGCCTATACAAAAATCATTTAAAATACGAATTATGAAATCCCGCTGAAATATTTTGCACAATACAGATATCTATGGGAAGTAACACAATATTGATGAGTCACCTACTCCATCGGCCAGTAGCAGCAACACTGAAGATATCTTCATATAATATACGTTGGATAAGCAGGCGCATGTGTAACTGTGAGGTCAGAAGTTGTTTTTCAACGACAAGCTTCCGGGTTCATTTCCACTCCGTGGTATCTTGGACAAATGTCTTCTACTGCTGTCCCGGACCGAGCAAAGATTTGTGAATGCATTTGGTTGATGGAAACTGAAAAAGCCTATGGCATATATGTATACATCTATGCGTGTGTGTTTGTGTTTGTAATTGTCTCTGACTACCGCATGGCAGCCGGTGTTGGTTTGTTTACGTCCTCGTAACCTAGTGGTTCAGCATAAAAGTTCGATATAATGAGTATCAGTCTTAAAAAAATAAGTGCTGTGGTCAGTTCGTTCAACTAAACCCTCTCAATCAAATGCACTAACATGGCCCCACTCCAATGACTGAGACTGTTGAAAATAGAAAAAAAAACATGAGTAGTGTCAATGATTTTTTTTACATTTTACTTCAGTGGTACAATATGGAAAAAAAATCCCCAAAAACTAACATATCTTAAATTAGTATTATTGGACCTGCAGGCTATTCTTCCTATGATGTGCCCATTTGTACGATGGCGTCATGCACAATATAGAACCAGTATCAGGAAAGAAATCTTCTGATTACTAGGCTGTCTTCCGTTTAGAGTAAAAAGTTTTAAGAGATATTTTTACCACATGCTGAAGACATTACTTAAATTGCGATAACAGCAGTTAAAACAGATTTCTGTCGTGATAAGCTTGGTGGTATGTACAAGAATAGCAAAATAGAAGTATCAGAACTAGAGAAAATTGCTTTGAAAGTAAAATTAGCACTCATAGATGAACGCAAAAAAAATAATAAAATTAACAAATCATGTTTTTCAATATCATTAAAATAAAATACTGAAACTGCAATTTTACATGTCAGAGAAAAAGAATAAGATAATAAAAAGTGACAATACAAGATATTTACTGTGAACATCAAGAATACTAAACAATAATAGAAAACAGATTCGAAATAATTTCCGTTAAACCTTGGAAAGCACATCAACTTGTATTGAAACAACAAAAAAGAGTAATTAACGAAAAATACACCCAAAATTTGAGAAACAAAGAAAGCAACCGGCACAAATGTGTATAAAATACGTTTAGAAGAAGAAAATTATCCTAAAAAGGAATAAAAGATAAACTATAGAAATAACTAAAGCCTCAAACGAAACAAGTTGAAATGACATTTCATTTAATTAGAACCCCATTTGATAAACATATTAAGGAATGATGAACAGTTAATTCAGGATATTAGTGACAGAAAATGCATAAAATTAGTGGCTGGTTCGTCACTGCGAAATATATAAATATATAAAGAAAGACAAAAGGAACGAAAGAATGAATGAATAAATGAAAGAAAGAAATGCCCTTTGCAAAGCCTGAAGGGCTTGTCATTCAGCAATAATTATAGTACGGTAGCAAGACAATGTACGCGAAACTATAGCTTTCAAACGTACATTGCATGTTGCAATTTGCTGTCAAGTTATCTATAAATACCAATTTATCATTTTCTTTTTAATTTTAAAACAGTTACAATAATATTGCGTTATAATTGAAATTTTATATATTACTTGTCGGGGTCTGGGAATATTTTCGTGGTTCACTTTATCTATATTTTCGTTGTCTCGCAATGAAATTACAAAGCTTCTTTTTTGTTCCTGTTTACTTCGTTTCCATTTCCAAATCTTGAGAAACGTCATTTTTTTTCTCTCAAGTAAAATATTCCGGATTTTATGCTTACATTGCACTATTGTAATCATAAAAAACTAGTGTACAACCGATAAGAGAATAAATATACACATCCTTGAATGCTGGTCTATTGAAAAATAACTCTTTACCAGCTGCGGGCATATAGAAATCAATTTTTGCTGTCAATGTACAACAATTATTATTATTGTTTTTTTATTTTTAATATACAATTATGTTTATAAATACTGTATACTTTTAAGTATTGAATCATTCTTTTGTTTATTAAAATTATTTTGATGCATATAAAGTGATAAACAGGTTCCAAAGATTCTGTCAGAAAAATACCAACGCTTATTATCCTGATGTATTTGTTTACGGTTAAACAACTCCTTGTGTCATTTGCAATTTTGGAAGATGTCTTACATTGAAAATTATTTTCCTTGCGAACCAAGGTGTAAGTGACATCAAATGAACATTACGTAAGATGTTTGCTGCTAGAGATAGGTTTTTGCTTTGTATATGCTAAGATTACAACAATGACTAACTACAATATATCTCTGTATTATGCACCTCATGAGTATCACAATCTGCTTCATTATGTAAGTTTTAAGATTAATTCAAAATATTCATCAATGTAGAAATCATAATAAATTTATTATTGAAGTTGCAGAATGTCTAGATTTAGATAATACTAGAAAAACACGAATCATTATTTTCTTTAAGAGGAAAGTTAACTGCTTGACAGCCAGCATGAATTAGTCGGCGATGTTGCCAAATCATTGAATCAATATAGCAAAGAAAAGAGATGACAACTCAATTTGCTGATATTTCTGTCACTATAAGTGCAATAGTTATCTGTCTAATAGCAGTAGATATTTTTTCAGTAGCACGAGGATTTACTATCCTTAAGTTAAAAGTACTGCTTTTGAACATGTTCAGACTACAGCATTGCATGTCACAATGCATGTTGGAGTGCATATACAGTTAAGTGGTGGCATAGTATATTTGGAGAAATTACGTTCGCATCTGGTCGGTTGTGCGACTGCGCAGATTATAAAGTGTGTTTAGTCTGAGCTGACCTGGAGTTAAACAATAACAAATTCCTTTTAAGAACAAGAACAATGGAAATTTTGGTGGAGACGATTTTTGGAGAAATGCCGTATCTTCTCTCTATATATCTATTATCTATCTATCTATCTATCTATCTATCTATCTATCTATCTATCTATCTATCTATCTATCTATTTATCTATCTATCTATCTATCTATCTATCTATCTATCTATCTTTCTTTCTTTCTCTCTCTCTCTTTCTCTCTAAATACATGCATACCCCTCGACAGATATATAACTCGCTGAGTTTTGGTCTATTCAAAAATAACTTTTCATCAACTGCGGGCATATAGAAACTGCATCTTAATCTGAAATGAGATAAACTAAATGTTGAACAGAAATATAAAAACATTTCAATATACGAAATTTGAGATGAAGAATTTAGAAGTTGTTCAATACATTTCATAACTGGTGAGCTTGTCGAGCTTTTAGCAGTGCGTTGTTTCACAGGTAAAAGAAATTTGGTATATGATACAACTAAATAATTGAGGGAAGGAGTTCGAATATGTTATTGCTCTAAACTTCCTAATTCAAAAGATATGATTAGGTTTTGAAAGTAGATTTCTATTCATACAAGGCTAATGACGCTACCGAATGTCTCAAGAAAATAATTTATTAAATTATTAGAACAATTTGTAATGATATATCTATTTCGCACTTATATCACTTTCATTGACATATCTGCAATAATCTCGGCAAATATTATTCTATAAAACAAGGTGCTTTATGTAGTAATATATTTTTATAACAAATAAAATCAGTATATGCACATGACCTTGTATAGAAATAATTCGCCTGTAAGATTAATTAAATCTGCGATCGTGGTTGTTAGACTATATATATGATATGATATGATATAATGTAATATAATATAATATAATATAATATAATATAATATAATATTATATATATGTACGTATATCAATTATCCTCTCATAATTTATGAAATACAAAATCATTTAGTGTTTAAATTTGTTTACCTCTCTTAACTCGGAGCTATCTTACTCAAACTGAAGCTTAAAGTTTGCTGGTTAGCTCCTTCGGTAGCATCGACGTTCAAGATATAGACTAAAATAAATCAATTTCATTTCTGTGCCCAATTTGCCTTATTAGCAGCGTCTCATACTGAGCCGCAAACTGTGAAAATTACCATTAACAAGTCAATTATATTGTTTCATCTTACTAATCAAAACACCGTGGGCTCTAGTACGTCTGTATAGTTAAGAAATATATATTTTCGTTCTATAGGTAACATTAAATTATGCTGACATGTGACAATATATGACAACCCTCTCCTTTCGTACTAAACTACTGTACATAATTTAGAATGCAACGGAAACTTATTTGATTTCAAGTGCTATCTTCTACAAAGGAGAAAAATGTCTGTAATGTTCAATCCTTGCAGATAACTCTATGTTATTATTTTTGACAAAATCAGTTTAGCTGCTATGTGTGATATCGACGAATCTCGATTTCAAAGTTCGTAACCGTATATTTATATTTTCAATAATCACACACACACACACACACACACACACACACACACACACACACACACACACATTCTTTCAAAATATTTCAGAAATTCTATTTAGAATTCACCACACGGTTTTATTATTAGATTTAACTACACTTGCATCGTGTGTCAAATTATTTAGTATTATTAAACACTTAATGATAGTGAACTGTTTTGATCATATATATCCAGAACTACGAACTTAGTTCAAGTAGATCGGTTTCATCATTAAAATCATTTTAGAATCAGCATTGTGTAATCTTTTGGATACGAATGACTCCAAAATGTGCCAAACAATAAGCGAATAATTTTGAACGGATACATTGATTTTGCCGAACCTAAGAGTTCTGATATCTCTTAGAATATAACTCCCATTTCTCTGCACCAACGTGCTTACAACAGAAAATAGATATAGGAATTTTCACTTTGTTATACTGCTGCATTCCCTCGAGTGGAACAATAACCGAGGCTTCGATACGACAGAAAACATTACGACATCACATGTTGCATTCACGAGTAGTTCCGTTTTGTTGTTGTTGTTGTCGTTGTTGTTGTTGTTGTTGTTGTTGTTGTTGTTGTTGTTGTTGTCCTTCTTGCTGTTTCACTGCAGACTTCGGCACAAAGAAATTTCAGCCATTTTACTTCTGTCTTTTTTTAAAACTGTAGTGTATCTAGATGTACGTTATCGAATGTGATCTTCCATTAGGGTCTGATACAAAAGAAATGTGCGTCTATTTTCTGACCGGTTGAGTTACTACATACAAGCATACTCGATGGCTCGTCCAGCTTCAATAATTTCATGGAAAAGCTCATTTATATTGTCACGTTTCCATACAATAGTTTCTATTTCAGAATGCCTGAGCGTAGCTCTCCGTGTGCTAAACCCGTTTTGGTGATGGTTTTTAATAATATGAAGTAAAGGCGGGCACCACAGAAAAATGAACATACAGCATGAAGAGAGAGAAAAATTGTGAGAGAGAACGGAAAACATTAAAATGTTACACATATATAAAAATATATACATTCAGAGATAAAGAGAGCGAGAGCGTGAGAAATAGAATGCTACGCTTATAAAACAAGCAAATACAGGGATGAAAAAAAAAGTGAGAAATAAGGGGAAAGTAAGAGAAAACCATACACTGAGATAAATATGGAGTTATACAGTTTATTATCATTAACTATTGTAGCATAGATAAGAGAAAACAGGGCGGAGAGCTGGCAGATTCATAAGCATCTCAGAAAAAATTATTTGCGTTATTTATTCCTAATCTGTGCCATTCATGCTTTCGGGTCCATAAAAATAAAGTAATATTGTTAAAAATTAAATCAATGGTATCGACAAATTCGTTGCCCTTCATATTCTCGGCCTTTTGCCGTTATTAGAGACAAACAATAGCAGGAAAGATTATTAACCGAATCTATCGAACTTATAGTTTCATTCAATTCTTCATTTTGTAATTATGATCAATAATTTCAAAAAGTTAGTCGTTCTATTGATTAATTAAGAAATACAAATATCATTTACGCTGACAAAACGTCTAAGGACAAAAATATGCTCAATAGAATTATTTCCGAATCAATGAGGCCAAATAAACTGGCAAAAGTGGCAGCGCCGAAACGTCCGTAAACCCAGTTTTATATATTTCATTTTTATTATAAACGTTTTTAAGAAGGGGGTTGCTGTTGTTGTTTATTTCTAAGTCAGCGCTGATCGAGCAGTCTGACGACAAGTCATTCCATTTTTTTTATCAGACGTCTTACCATTGGCTACTAAAACATTCCTGTAGTTGCAGGTGATTCAATCATATGACTCAAACGGATGCTCGTGTAATGCGTGCTATTTAAAATGGCTACCACTTTGATGCAGGAATTAACTTATAACATTGAATAGAGCGTTCTGAGGTAAAAATGTGCGTGTTCGACCACGGCTCGATATATTAAATGGCAACATATGGAACTAATGAAGCACGTAACATTTATTATCAAGGAAAGCCAGATGGTGTTGGATCTGTTGAAGTAGGTTGGAGAGATCTTGGTGAAGAAAATTCGAAGGCGTAACGGCTGCCTTCAAATAAGAGATATCAAATGAAAAATAGCTTAGATTGTCGAAAAGCGACGGCGATGTTTGTACATATGAATGGCATTGATCTCAAAATAGTTTGACTATTTGTATAACTACTGAAAGAATAACTGACGTTATTTGGCAGCACTCTAAAACTTACACCAAAAACTACATATAGAGCCACTAAATTTTCCCGAAGTTTTGTGATATATTCTAAAAAGAAAATGACGAGTAACGATAGAGAAAGTAAATTGCCATAAATCCTTATTACAGAACTTGAACGAAAGTACCAGTTATAAAAGTCACGTCATTGTTGCAAGCTTATGGAATATATTCCACCGAATTCTAAAGTCTCGATAACTTTGATCATACCGCCTATAATGGCAAGTGTTGATAACTATGACCAGTAATACATTTATAGATGGTGCTCAATCAGCTGTACCTAGCAAAAATAGAATCACAGCTTCACTGTTCGCATACTCATTCAATAGAAAGTTGCTGCTCTCAGATGTGGCTCTTTAAAAATATTATCATGGTCTTGGTCTCTGATAATATGAAATTCCTAGCAAGCTACAAAATTCGAAAGTCACCTCTGCTTCATCAATCTAAATATATTGTTTTTCTACTTGGCTTGCACTATGACCACTCCATGTTACACCTGGCTATCATCAGACACAATAACGCTCCGCTGACACATTAAATATGTATCGCAGAAATATGCTACAGTCACTCCTATATCGATTGGTTGTTCTTCTCAAAATCAGTGTATTCCATGTTTTTTACGTATACACTATACACAATTTAAAGTAGTGGTGACAGAAATCTGTTTACGAAGGAAAAAGATATTTTGTAATTTAATGAAAGCATGTTTTTTATTTATGCATTTCGTATTTTTTATGGCAGCTTGAAACTTGAAAATGTTTTTGTAAAGCTACTTAAAAATGATATATTTATTTTAAGAGTTAAGATATTATTTTTAATGAGTGTCTCACTGAGAAATATAATTTACAACACACTCATATATTGTGTGTCTCTATAAAATAGATAGTTACTAGAATATCTAATTGAACTACCTTATGTTTGTTGTTGTTTTAAGTTTTAAGAAAATTATATTAATGCTTCTAGTAATTCTATATTCATGTCTTTTTAAAAAAGAACCCGGTTAGTTCACGAATGCATGTAAATCAAATATCATTCTACGAGAAAATTAAATCATCACACTTGTATATTGGATTGATGAAGTTCAATGGGTATTATGTTCAACATTCTAGAATATAAAAAAAGCTGGTTTCGGCAATACGTGTAGCCTATTTCTACAAAGGTTCTACGGGACTTCTAATGTTTCGTGATACAAATTAATTGGAAGTCTACAACACGCATACACAAACAGACAAATACGCACACACACATACACACACACAACACACACACACATACACACACACACACAACACACACACACATACACACACACACACACCATCGCACACATATTTCATTGATACACGGGTGCTTTTGAATAGACATATATTATGGCTTTCGATGCATTAACTCAGAGATTAGCCCATTTGAACCTGCACAATACCAGTTGTTACCTTTTTGCTAAATATACTTGTTGCAGTTTATCGGTTGTCATGCTGGGGTATCGTTATTATTCACACGACAGCGTAACGAAGGATCAAATGGACTTGCAGCCCGATCCGGAGTAAAGTTGCAACAAGTAAGCATGATAAACCATGATCTCGGAGCACGGGGGTAGAATAAAAGATCAAACAGGAACGAAACGAAAAAATGGAATGGACCTTGACCGGAAATGGACAACGAGAAAGGAAACGGTAAAGGAAGGGTAGATGAGGAATTCAGCTGCTGCGGAAAGGTGTTTGCTAGTTAAATCCGGCTGAGAATTCACCAAAGGAAGGGGTGTCAAAGGAAAGTAATTCAACAGCGCGGGTTGAAAAACCATAAGACGTGTGGCCAGAACTTCCTGGAAAGAAACCACAGCGAGGGTCATTCCACAGTTAAATCGGAACAGCCAAAAAAAAGTGATAGGCGTAAAGAAGCCAAAGATTAAGTGGCCGAAGGCAAATGATGCAGCGAGCTATAAAAAATTCGACGACGAGGTAGCAAGAATGACCAACAGATTCAAAAGGGACGATGAACAAAAGCTTGAGAACTTGGCTAATATGATCTACCAGGAAGGAGAGAAAAGATTTGGACTTGAAACAACAGAGAATAGAGAATCATCGGCAAAGTGAGGACCATCGAGGAGAGAAAGACGGATCGCAAAGACACAAGAAGAGAAGAAAACACTCAGAATCAGATGGAGGGATACAAAGGAGGAGGAAAGAGAAGGGTTAAAGCAGCTGTATGAAGAGATAAAAAAAGAGGCATCGAGAACTACTTAGAAAAGAAAGAAGGAAGAACAGAAGAAAGGAGAGAGAAAAGAACTATCGTAGCTTTGTAAACAACCGATACCAATATGCGAAACGTTTATTTACTGAAAGTAAAAGCGGAAGATTTGATTGCACGCCATTTTAAAGGGACATACAGCGACTCTGACAGAAATAAAGTACTCCCAAAAATGCACGGCTGAAGAAACCACCTGAACCAAGGGTACCATTCGATTCGAGTGACATCAGAGTAAAATCATGTTTGGAATTATTGCTAGATGAATTATAAGATTCGTACGGCATAATGGATATGTTAATAAAGCAATCCAAAAAGTAGGGATCCCTGGAATCCCTGGGTGCATAGAACATGCATTTGCCACTTGGGAAGCTATCACATATGCAAAACAACTGAAGAAAACCTTGTACATTGTATGGTTAGATCTTGCCAATGCGTATGAATCTATTCCCCACGCACTAATTCAAGCAGTTATGGACTTCTTTTGGATTCCAAAAGATTTCAACGAATGCTCATGTGTTACTACGACAACTTGAGGATGAGATTTACAGCAGGAAAGTTCACAACGGAGTGGCAACGGTTTGAAATAGGTATTGCAGCTGGATGCACGATATCAGTCATCTTATTTGTGCTAGTCATGGAGATGTTACTAAGATCAACAAACTGAGGAATCTGTTATAAAGACACCATTAAGGACTTTTATAGACGACTTTACTGTATTATTACAGAGTAGAGAAGCAGCAGATGGAACGTTAGAGCGGTTGAACGAACTAATAGGATGGGTCAGAATGAAATTCAAAGCCAAAACATCTCGAAGTGTGGCTTTCGTGAAAGGAGTCCCAAAAGAAGTAAAATTCAGGATAGGAGGTGAATATATACAAACGGGGAAAGAACAACCAGTAGAGTCTCGGCAGATGGTACAGAGATTCACTAAATGATAAGAAGCAAAGCAAAGAAACACGAGTTAGTGGAACAAGGACTAAAGGCAATTGACAGAATAATATTCAAATGTTGGATACTGTAATTTGGACTGCACCCAAGGATAATATGGCCACTGCAAATGTACGAAATAGCCTCGAGTAGAGTAGAAAGGATAGAACAAAGATGCAGTGTGTTTATCAGAAAATGGCTTGGTTTTCCAAAACCACTGAATACAACTGCACTATACGGAAAACCCGCGCTGCAACTACCAATAACATCAATCGCCGAAGAATATAAGGCAGGAAAAGCCAGGACAGCAATGATACTAAAGTATTCGAAAGATCAGAACATCCGAGGAAACCCTCCAAAGGAATGAACAGGGAGGAAAGGGAATGCAGAAGAGGCAGTAAACAGGGTGATCGGAATGTTAAAGCATGCCGATATAGTCGGAACGACGCAAGAAGAAAGAGCCAGTCTAGGGTTGCACAATTTCAGGCCATTTTGCAAGAGCGGTGTAAAAGAGATAAAAGAAGCAGTAGTACAGGAGGTGAGAAAGAAGGAAGAAGAAAGGCGAAATGTTCATTTGGTGCAATGTAGTCAACAGGGACAGTGCCTGAGATGGGAGGAATATGTAGTCAGTCGCAGAATCTCATGGAAGGAACCTTGGGCTTGGAAACAAGCAAGGACATCCTTCCTGATCAAGTCTACCTTCGACGTTTTACCCACACCGGCGAATTTAGTCCGGTGGAACATACAAACAACTGATGAATGTAGATGCGGGGAGAAAGCGATGGTAAGGCATGTTCTGTAAAATTGCAGGCTAGCACTAGAAAGGTATACATGGCGTGACAATCAAGTCCTCAGCGCCATAAGCGCAGCATTCAAGAAGATCGAGGGATATTATATACTTCCAGAAGGAGGGAAAAGGACATAAGGCCAGGCCTTCAAATAAAATATATCAGACAGACGAAAGATGGAAGGGATACTGGGCGCTGGCCACGGATTTGGAAAGACTGTTAATATTTCCACTCATAAAAACGACAAAAAGACCGGACTTAATCCTGTGAAACACAGAACTTTGCAAGAGCTGACAATGCCATGGGAAGAGAACATCGTTAATGCAGAGCAACGGAAGGAGAAGAGGTACAAAAAATAATCGAAGAGTGCAGAGAGAACAGGGATGGGCTGTCGAGTATTACCACCTGGCATTGAGGGCTAGAGGCTTCATTGAAAGGAAAATGACAACGTTATTCAAAAGAAGGTTTGCATTTTCGAGCTCAGGGCTGAGAAAAGTAATAAGGAGGAAACAGGAGGCAGTCGAAAAAGTCAGCTTCTATATATGGCTGAAGCGAGAAGACCAAAAATGGCTTGAAAGCCATAACATACCGACAGGGAAATAGCGTCACTAGGTGAGACTGGCAGACATTTTAGCAGCATCGCTGATTGACAGGTAGCGGTCTCGTACATGGCGCCCCTTCCTCCTGGTTCGAAGGCTTGTACCACCAAACAGCTGGTCGGCTCTGGCTGCTGGAAGTGAAACTAACACGACACTGCTGAAAGGCAGGTTTAGAGAGAGCGCGGGCTAAGATTACGCGCCCTTCCCTTCCATTGGTCTGTTGAAGTTTAGACAGTGTCATTTGACAACTAGCTGGTGCTGGCTGCTGTCTGCTGGAGCCTACCAGCGAGTATTTAAAGGGAAATTTGGCAGGATGGTCAGTCGCCCGCTGACACTCATTAACGCTGCATCGAAGAGGCCAAGGAGCAGAAGAAAAAAACGGGAAAGAAGAAATGCACTCAACACCAGGGCTGAAGACACCTCCGAAAGGCGGGGACCCGCCACATTGAAAACGGTAGAGGAGTAGGGACGAAACCGGATGTGGTTCCGCCTGATGATGTCTTTAGCCACTGGATCCTATAATGGAGCTGTTGAGGTAGCAAACCACGAAACGTGGTTGGAATTCCTACCTATAATTATTAAATTTTCACTTTCCAGCCGGTTAAATAACAATAGTTTTTAATGATTCTGGAGAGTCATCGGTTTCTCTATCGTGGTTATCTCTCAATGGGTCTCTTCTCGCTTGTCAACAATGCAGTGTTGACATTGCTAACATTCTTATAGAAATATAGAACTACTGAAAAAAACCCAGATAATTATGAAAACAATTGTTATCTACCAAGCAGGGAAGATGTCTAGACACGTCCTCTCTACTTTCCCTCAGCTTTCATTCTCTTATCTTTTCTCCTCAAGATAATGATAACAATAGAAATTATAGCTTACAAGTGCAAAGAAATAGCATCACTATCAGGTGATCATTTTAAATCGAATACGAAAATATTAATTTGAATGATTTCCAGTA
Organism: Octopus bimaculoides; assembly: GCF_001194135.2. Classification (NCBI taxonomy): domain Eukaryota; kingdom Metazoa; phylum Mollusca; class Cephalopoda; order Octopoda; family Octopodidae; genus Octopus; species Octopus bimaculoides. The sequence goes on along the minus strand of NC_068982.1, from coordinate 94,550,025 downwards.
TTAATAGGAAAGAAACAAAATTGCCGGAAGACACACGATCAAATTAACTCATTTCTAAATCAAAATAATTAACTGCTACCTATTTTGTTGGCCTCAGAGAGATCGAAGGTGATATCGACCTAGTTGGGAACTGAACATAAAGCGGTGACATAGAATTAAACCTGACATCATTTTGTTACAGGCTCTATTACTGCTACGATTGCCAAGAGTCACAAATTTAGAAACTGGAAAGAGAATTATCGCTGTTGTTATTAACCCTTAGTTAATCCGTATCAAGCGAACCTTTAATCAAACTTATTAAAACTCTATCTCTTCTTCATCCCAGTCATCTAGAGCAACACTATCTGATAAGTACTTCTTTTAAGACTATGTTTTGAGATTCCTTGAAAGTTATTGGTGCATGCAGCCAAATATGTTGTAAACGAAGCAACTTACAAACATGATTGTAGTTGCTTAATGTAAGTTGTAACATTTCTTTATTAAAAAATTTCTTTTTAAATCATGTTCTTGCGCAGCAAATTACTTAGCAAAATCCATATTACCAGGAGAGACTTGTTCGACATCAAACCATTACACGCTAACAGAAGTAAGCTGGCATTTTCTTCGTATAAAATGCGGAATTAAATAAACTATGTTTGATGCAAATGAGTGGTACCAGTAACATATACAGAAAGAATTTTGAAAGTTACAGCGAAGTAGAGTTTTATGGAGCAAAGTAAAGGAGCTCTGATGCCATTAGCTAACCGTAACAGAAAGATAATGAAGAAAATACCCCTACGAATGTATTTATGTGGATATTACAATATCGTAGTATATATGGCCTTTTATTTATACTGATATCTTAGGTAGGATATCAAAAAGGGATTTGCAGAACTACTTTGTGTGTTTTTCGGTTAACTCCTCTTTATGGGTGACCTTACTTTCAAAGTAGGATCAAACGACAGAACAGCCTCTGGATTACAGTCGGGCTGACACCACTCAACCATTTCTCCTGGAACTACAATGGCATCTGCCCCTTTAGCTTATGGGACACGTACAATTTTCACTACAGTACTCTCAAATCATTTGTCACTTCTCCTGTCATCACACATTGTGTGCAATCCCACTCCAAGCATATATTAACCGCTACACGAAAAATTTTGCACGAATTTAATCAGTATATAGGAAACAATACAGGCGTCGAATATATTCAATCCAGTTCTCGAAAATGAGACTATGAAGGCCTGGAAATATCGGATACCGATATTGGAGCTCTATAGCTCCAAACCAACTGCAAAAAAGCTTGAAAGGAAAATATGAGAAATATAAAATAAAAAGGATAAAACTTGAACATGCACGTATATTTAATGAAACAGTTATAAAAGTAAAAGCCGTTCTCCATATATATATATACACGAATGTGTATATATAAGTATTTGTATGTATGTTTGTGTGTGTACGTGTGTGTGTTTGTGTGTTAGATTGTGTATGTGTGTCTGTGTTCATGTGTGCGTGTGTGTGAGAGAGAGAGAGAGAGTGAGAGATGCTAGGGATTTAAGATAAGTATATTAATATGCAGCAATTTCATCAAGTTACCAACTGGATTTGATAGGAGGATATTAATTTTCAGCTGCGCAGAAACCAAGAAACTAATGTTTCTAATGTGTCATATGGAACATTAAGTTGTGAGCATGTATATCAATTGAATTTATAGCGCAGCACCTGAGAAAATGACAGAAAAAGAAACAAATAACTACAACAATAACTATTATTCAATTTGTGCCCCGGCGCCAAACTATCCCCAATGCATTAAAGTAACATTTTCATGGATCACGATAAAGATAACAGTAAGAGGGTTTCTGGCACCACAGGAAGCCTGTTTCTCCATAAGAAATGAACATTCTATTAGAAATGTCTTACTGGTTTCTATTTATAGCTGTTTGAAGATTGCAAGTGGAAACATCAGACTTCATAAGCATTTTAATGAAATTTTATGCCATGTTTATTGGAAGGTGGCGAGTTCCCCTCCTGACCACGTACTACCGCCTATGAGAAAGAAAAGAAGGCAGAGAACAATGTAATTTCTGATACATAAAGTGTCGGATTCTCATGACTGGAATGCCTCTAATTATAAATTGACTGAATGACGCGTAATCTTGGGTTTAACAACAACAGCAACGAATAAACTAAATTAAATTCTGAACCAGCTCGAAACAGTGCAGACCTTAAGCGACGTGATCCATTAGGGAATAGAATAGAATGCTATGTAATGCTCATTCGGCACTGCGTTCTGAGTTCAAATCCCACTAACATTACACATCCCCTTATTTTTGAGGACCAATAGAATAGTAACAATTGAGTACCAAGGCCGACTGATTTCCCCCTCTTTCTCCCGTCTCTCTTTTTACGGAAAAAATGATCTATTTTCAGGCCAGGATAAAGGCGAGCTCCTCCAGATTTAAAATACCAAATAAACTATACTACTGTGACTCCACCAGGAGTTGCAGGCTACCTCTCGAAACGAAGGGTAGCACGAGTCTAGTGAATTCCTCATATTTAAGTCCTATTTCATGTGTAGAGCATTAACATCAGGTATAATGAGATGAAAAGATATCCATTGAAAATTATTCATGTTAATTTAAATATTGGTAACTTATCCTTTCTGCATGTACTTGCTTTTAAAACAGTATGGAGATTCAAATATAAATGAAATGTTAAGCAAAATCATTAATGATTCAATCGTATGCCAAGCAATATGACTAGTGGTATTCCAGCTGTCTTTACGTTCAGAGTTTAAATTTCGTCGAGGTCATCTTTGTCTTTCATAATTTGAGGGTTGATAAAGTAAGTGGGAGTCGACGTAACTCCTCTCCCGAAATTGCTGGCGTTTGAGACCAGCATACTTGTATACATACCTTTTCTCATGCGAGTATTGTACAGATCTACTCCCATTTACTTCTCTCTATATCCTATGGATATATCTTCAAATCTAAAACTAAATAAGAGGGCTTAATATTTCAACCAAACAACAAGAGCTCTAAGAACGTGTCTTTCGGTATTTTTCTCTCGTCTCTTGTTCTGTGTATGTGTGTGTGTGTATGCTTGTGCATGTGTTTCACCATGTCCCGATAAGTTTAAGTTTTCATCGAACATTGGAAACAAAGGACACCGCAGGCATGACAGTAACACTTGCTTACACAACTATCACGCCATGTGAAGGCAACGACACAGTAATATAAACACACACACACACGTCATAAATATGTATGTATATATATATATATATATATATATATATATATATAT
>NC_068982.1:94545124-94545670 GCF_001194135.2 Octopus bimaculoides | reverse complement strand
TATATAAAATTATAAATAATTGTATCTAAGAGATACCACCATGCCTGAATTGGTCAAAATACCACCGCAGTGAATATAAGGAAGAAGTGAATATAAATAAAGTTCTATATAAATAAGGATAAGATCGTCATTTTAAATAGCGACCAAATCAAGTGACAGCATGGGAAGAAAAACCTTATAAGTTATAATTATCTTATATGTTATGTGGTTTTTAGAGTCAGGTTTTGACTGCTATTTCAAGTATGGTGGCATCTCTTAGATACCCTTTTACTCTTTTACTCTTTTACTTGTTTCAGTCATTTGACTGTGGCCATGCTGGAACACCACCTTTAGTCGAGCAAATCGACCCTAGGACTTATTCTTTGTAAGCCTAGTACTTATTCTCTCGGTCTTTTTTGCCGAACCGCTATGTTACGGATACGTAAACACACCAGCATCGGTTGTCAAGCGATGTTGGGGGGACAAACACAGACACACAAACATATACACACACATACATATATATACACACACACACACACACACACACACACACATATATATATA
>NC_068982.1:94536120-94542654 GCF_001194135.2 Octopus bimaculoides | reverse complement strand
ATATATGGATAAGATCGTTATTCTAAATAACAATCAAATCAAAAAACGTGGACAAAATGAAAACAGAGTACAGAAAGCACTCAGGCCACATAGAGAAAATTTTCTTCATCAGCTGCCACCATTCTAAAACTAAGCGTTTCAAAGACTTAGGGGGAGAATGATACGAAGATAGATAGAGTCGCGTCAGAAATATAAGTTCAAAACTTACTTGCAGGGATGACGTGTGCGTTAAAAATAGCGGATCCCATTCAGTTTGCATCTATCAAGTCCACGAGGTTTTGTTCGGCCCGAGCTTATAATACAAGTCAGTTGCCCAAGACAAAATGTAGTGGGACTGAACTTGGAACCATGTGACTTGGAAGCAAACTTATAACCACAAAACCACATCTATAGATTTCCTTCATATGGTGAAGATATGGTTTTATGTACTTCTTTCGGATTTTATAGTGTCAATGCTATCAAAGTAGGCTCCTGGTAATTAGCCTTTTTGATTGGTTTAAGATAAACATCAATTTAAATCAATTAAATATCATGATCATATCACATGTGTACGAATTTCTGCGTTATCAATTACGTCATTTCTTGAAATAGCTTCTCAAGGGAATACGAAATCTGAAGTTGTCATTTAGTGTCTCTTTTAATTCTGAAATTTTTGTATTCTCTAATGGAAAACGTGACAGTATATGTCTGGGTATCGAGAGCAATGTCTCGCCCATTAGTAATCAATACTGTGACACATAAACACAGAGATATATGTACACACACACACACACACACACAAGAACATTGTGACCGGTAAGGTGACAACTACGCCCATCTTTTGGGGTTTATCAAACCTAGTTAAGGGAGGATAACCGTCATTGATCAGCGCATTTAATTGTACACGTTACTTACAGTTATAATCAGTTTTGGTTTTTGTGTGAATATTATATCATAAGTAACGGAGAAATAACTTGAGTTTAGATAATTCTGATAGAGGGTGACGTATTGAATGGTGTAAGTAAAAAATTCTCGATGATGTGAATTTTCCCCAATGGTCAGAGTGACAAAATTAATCAAAAAGCAGAAATATAAAAATATGAATAGAGAGTAGAGAAATATATAAAAAAAAACAGGCGGTGTGTTAATATTAAACACTTAATATCTTTTTCTAAGCAGCATATGCATCAATATTTCTCAGAGTGGAATATGTATAAGGCGGCGAGCTTGTATTTTGTCTGTCTTTATGTTCTGAGTTCAAATTCGCCGAGGTCAACTGCCTTTCATCCTTTCGGAGTCGAATAAATAAGTACCAGTTGCATATTGAAGTCGATCTAATCGACTGGCCTCCTCCCCCAAAATTTTGGGCCTTGTGCCTAGAGTAGAAAAGAGTGGAATATGTATATGCGTGTGTATGTGAGTGTACTTGTGTATGTGTGCGTGCGTGTGTATGTGTGCGTGTGTTTAAATCTCTGATTTGCGTCTGCAACACACTAAAACGGTTAGCTTCAAATAGTTTTCATTTCCCGTGTCTAGATGCGCCCGAATATACTCCTCCTCCTCATCAAAAGCAAAAATTAAAAGAAAGAAAAATCTATTGTTCAAACGGTTACAATGCCGTTTAAAAGTATCTTTTCGATCCTACATCAAAACGATTGAATTAGATGCACCAAATGATGAAGCATAATTACGAATCAAAACTATTGCAGGTCTAGATCAAGAAAATTATTGTCTATTTTGAAATAGTGTTTCTACACGAGACTACTTTTAAAGGATTGAAAAATTGGTCCATTTTACAGACACCCGCGGATAACTCGTAATTGTGGTATGTTAGACAAAGTATCTCGGAAAGATGTCAAAGCACAATGTAAGCGGTGGAAATAAGCATAAAAATAGTATTTAGTCTCCCGGTTATTTCTGATATGGATAGCATAGGAAATAATCAATCATAGATTAATGATATAAAAATTTAGCGTCGATTCATTATATTTCCTATTTGTAATGAACAGAGAGTAATGTTCTGTAATTATCTATAAAGTAGTTAAATACTGTTTATTAAGTTTTATCAGACAAACACTTAATACAATATAGGAAAATATTAAACATAAACTAATATAAATTAACAGCTGCAATTTTAATATTAACGATATAGCTTATAAGCAGTAATTTGAAATAGAAAAATAGCGCATGCCCGATACACTGATAGGAGTCAGGACACGTATCTGTGACTTAAAGTGTAATATGTGAGGTATTCGTGAATCTAGAATAAAAGGCAGAAGAAAACTCTTTTTGTGACTTTATCAGGAAAGACAGGGAGTAAGTGCTCAATGTAACATTTGGTGAGGAATCATTGTGTGATTAGAGTTCTGTCAAGGCGGCGAGCTGACAGAAATGTTAGTACGCCGGGCGAAATGCTTAGCGGTATTTCGTCTGTCTTACGTTCTGAGTCCAAATTCCGTCGAGGTCGACTTTGCCTTTCATCCTTTCGGGCTCGATAAATTAAATACCAGTTGCGCACTGGGGACGATCTAATCGACTGGTCCCCTTCCCACAAAAAATTTCGGGCCTTGTGCCTAGAGCAGAAAAGATTAGAGTTCGATCAGTAGGTCTATTGCTCTTTATTTCTGGTTCAAGAGATGTTTGCATTAAAAATAACAAAAAGTACAGTGAGTTCTTATGTACGGTAGAGTGCAGTGCAAAATAGCTTCCAAGCCTAGTTAGGTGCCGTTATGTTCTGAGTTGAAATAAACTATTCATATTAATAATTAAGTAGCAGTAGTTACAATTAAGTATTTATAGTTTACCATCTGACTGATACTCGCTAAGTAGTAGTCATATAGGCGCAGGCTTGGCCCTGCGGTAAAGAACCACGCTTTGGAGCTTTGTCGTTTCGTGTTCGGGCCCACTGCACGGCAATTTGGGAGTTAATTTGGTAGACGGAAACTATCTACAAATATATAGATGGGAAGTATATCCTATGTACTTGTGTATGTTTGTATGTCTTTGTGCTTATGTCCCCCCCCCCATTATCCCTTAACAACTGGTGCCATATCTTCCGATAAAAGAAACCGAGAGAATGGATACCCGGCTGAAAATTAAGATGTATTTGTGTCGATGTGATCAAGTTACAATTTTCTTTTCTTTTTTGAAAATATATAGCTCTGTTCCAGAATTAGGCAGCAACAAATTCTTATGTGGTTGCTGAATTCTAGTCTGCTATAGGTAAACGCGATGGTACACTGGAATTTCATTTCACTTTTTACCCTCCCCACTTTTTTAGTTTAGGGTAATTTTTGAAATGAGCTGTGGTTAACCGAAGAATTACATGTTCATGTCATTCTAAGGTTGATTATCTTTCTCACTAGAACATATGAATAATGTACATGTCATAAATGTAGATGTTTGGAGACGAGAAAAGATAATTTAAGCAGATACACGAACAAAGCAACTTTGCAAATAATTATAGAAATTAGGAGTACATTTTTGTATGTATGTATATGTATACTTACAAGTATGTATGTGTATATATGTATATGAGTAGATATATAAGAATTTATACATGAATTTATATGTATACATATATTTATGTATATGTGTATATGTAAGTATATTATCGTAAATGATCAATAAGTATCTGGACTGTTGCCATAATAACGATGCTAAAGCACACAATGTGAAGCCACTTGGCAAAGATTGACCTTCAACTCTGTTGTGCATGCGCACTAAGTTTTAACTTTCTAGCTCACTTCTGCTGTTTACAACAGTGCTTGGAAGGAAAGTGTGTATCGTGTGATCATCGCATTGACCATGACAGAAAAAGTTGTCGTGAAGATATCTGTTCAGAGGCCTACTCAAAGTTGCAGAGAGTGTACGGAGAGGAGTATATGAGCCGCACAATGTTTACGAATGGTTCAGACTCTTCCAAGATAGCCGAAAAAATGTCAATATTAACGAACGTCCTAGGAGAACCGCAACCAGCAGAACTGAGAAAAATATCGCAGATGTGCGGGAAGCTGTGAGAGAAAATCGTCGAATCACCATCTGTGAGTTATCAGAGGATGTGCAGTTTAGATATGGTTCAGTTCAGTTCAGTCCATTTTCACCGAAGATTTGGGTATGAAACGCGTGTCTGCAAAATTTGTGCCAAAACTGCTTTCAACTAACCAAAAAGTCACTCGGATTTCAGTTGCACAAGATCTCCCTGATTGTGTCGAGAACGAAGAAAAGTCTTTGAAAAGTTTGCGTAGGAATTTATATATGAATATGTACATATCTAAGTATATATACGTGTGCACTGTAGGTATGCGTTTGAATACACGTAAATTGACATTTCATTTCTAAACGACTTTCAATGAGCAAAATCTCTAATACTGAGAAGAGAAACAAAATCTATTTTGGCTCAACTTCGTAGATGAGCCTCAACACTGTTCTATAACAGCTCCTCTACGTAACAAACAAATATTTCTCCCAAAAGATGTATCCTTCACAAAGTTCCGCAAGAGCGATAGGTAGTCAATTATAGCAGTATCCTAAATATTAGGGAAGCCATACATCTATCAAACTTTAAGATACTGGAAGCAAATCCAACATCAATCAGAATCGGCTGACTTTGCAAAAAAAAAAAGAAGAAAAAGAAGAAATACAGAGAGGGAAAAAGAGAAAAAAATCATTTCCCTAAAACCAAAGTTATTGGGAAACAAATTCCTCTCATGAAGTAAAGCCATAGAAGGTAAGCTGATATCCAACACATTTTGTATTGGAAATATTTAAGAGACGAACTGTTGCACATTATAAGATTTTACACGTATTAATCTGAAGAATTAACACACCACTTTTGAGGTATGTCTAGCAAAAGACAGGCTGGGGAAGATCCAGTTATATGCAGCTTAGTTTGGCTACCAGTTTTATATTTTAACCACTGAAGTCGATAAATCTATTCCCGGTCACATCATCCACAAAATGGCTTGAATTTATGTACACGTAATAAATATAACTACACGCAAACGCATACGCACGCATATACACAGATTGATCCATACATGCTTACATGCATGCATACATACATACATACATACATACATTCATACATACATACATACATACATACATACATACATACATATATACATACATTCATACATACATACATACATTCATACATACATACATACATTCATACATACATACATACATTCATACATACATACATAGTCGTAGAGGAAAAGAGAGGGTAAAAGAATCTGTATTTGAAAAATCGGCCACACTATGTATGTATTTTATTCAAATGTTCTCTCGCATTACGTGTCAGAACTTACACTCTATCAAAAATATCACTTCTATGAAACTGACGGAATATATTTCGATAGCAAAACCCGTAGGATTTTCATACTAGTCTTTCTCATTATGCCCCTCGTCTTGTCGATGAGTACAAATATTTTCAGCAATAAGTTAGTATAATCCGATGGTGTGTTACATAAAATTACTTATAATTAAGTAAAATAGAAGCTATAATAGATCTAGACTTTTGTAGATTGTTTTGGTCTGGACACATACATACATATATACATACATGCACACATGCATACATACATACATGCATACATACATACATGCATATATACATACATATATACATGCATACATACATGCATACATACATACAAGATCAACCTAAAATGATGACAAGCTCTACCTAAGAAGAAATGAAGGTGGTAGAGGCCTGAGATCAGTGCAGACGGCCTTCGAATGCTGTATGGTATCACTCGGGCAGCACGCGCTAAGCAACAGCAACAAGAATAAATATATAAATGCAGTGCTGAAAAGTGAAGTGAGCAATATTGTACGAGTTGGCAGTGTGCTCCTCAAGAAGCACACTCTTTCTGAGCATCTCCTATGCAGACCCAAAACAGCTGGGCTCTTTTACCTCAGAGAAGACCTGGATGGAAAGCACTCAGCATACAACAATAAGGCTGTGCATAGGTATGTTGCCCGGAAGCTTGAAGAAGACAGCAGAATTGACACGAAGCGCAGACTCTCGTGGACACAAGACTACTACATCACATCACATTCTGAAGGCAATGCGTTTGCAATGCAGGAACAGGAGATTGCCACAAAGTACCTGGTGAACAAGAGAGAAAGTGATGCTCTTGTCATCCCAAGGTGCAACCGCACGTGTAGGCTATGTCATGTTTCTGTGGAAGACATCACGCATGTGAATAGCAGCTGTCCTAAAATGTCGTCACGGTACTACTTAAGTAAGCGTCACGATGTTTTTGCTAAAACAATTTAAAATGCCATCCGCCCAAAAAGACTGTCCTGAAATATTCCTCTGTTATTATTATTATTATTATTATTATTATTATTATTATTATTATTATTATTATTATTATTATTATTATTATCATCATCATTATTATTATATTGTTTTTTTCTTCTTTCTTCAAATTTTCTTTTATTTCTCGCCGAGTGTTTTCCGTACACCTAGGGCAGAGAAACTCATTGTATGCATTCCCAGTTTACACACGCAAATTCACAGGTAAAATATGTATTTAAAAA
>NC_068982.1:94535268-94536110 GCF_001194135.2 Octopus bimaculoides | reverse complement strand
TTTTTGCACTTCCTGTAGGGATGGTAAGCCTGGTATCATTTTCAAATAGGTTTCAGTACCTTTTTTAATCATTCCTAGAGATCCTACAATCACTGGTACGGTAGTCGCCTTGAGGTGCCACATTTTTTCAATTTCTATTAGCAAGTCTTTATATTTACTGAAATTGTCAAATTATTTCGTCGCTATATTATGATCGCAAGGAATACTCATGTCAATTAATAAACACATCTTCTTTGTCTGATCTTTTATAATAATATCAATTAATAAACACATCTTCTTTGTCTCATATTTTAGAATAATATCAATTAATAAACGCATCTTTTTTGTCTGATCTTTTTATTATTATTATTATTATTATTATTATTATTATTATTATTATTATTATTATTATTTAGGATATTGCATAGTATCCAATATCGTGATGTTGTTGATAGAAGATATTGTGTCTACCGAGGGTTTGTACTGTCTATCGAGTCACAACAAGGACCCCAGACAGACAGTACTTTACGCAATATGCGTGCAATTCCAAGTAATGCCGATTTTTACAATGCGCATAGTCTGTAGGATATTTCTCAAGTTTCCAGATGTTTCTTCAGTTTGGGCGGTATTGAACCCAATGCTCCGGTGACAATAGGTACAACCTTTATGTTTGAAGCTCGTAGCTGCCATGTCTTAGCGATTTCAATTCTCAGGTCTCCATATTTCTTCTTCTTCTTCTTCTTCTTCTTATTATTATTATTATTATTATTATTATTATTATTATTATTATTATTATTATTATTATTATTATTATCATTATTATTATTATTATTATTATTATTATTATTATTATTATTATTTTA
>NC_068982.1:94533363-94534112 GCF_001194135.2 Octopus bimaculoides | reverse complement strand
TTATTATTATTATTATTATTATTATTATTATTATTATTATTATTATTATTATTATTATTATTATTATTATTATTATTGAGTGAGAGAGCAGTGCACACCATCAAATTAAAACTAGGGTTCAAATATACGAAGCCCAATATGCCCATCATGACTACCAATCTGATAAGGATACACCAAGCATATGCATCACAACCATATGCGCATGACATAGTAATCTCATATCAAGATAGAAATAGCATGAACTTGCAGGTGGTACCCTGGTAGAATTGTTTTCAGATCGGGTAGCCCTTCCCAATCAAAAAGTCCCTGGATAAGGGTTGTTTAAGTCTGATGAATGAAACACCCATGTTTCCAGCGGTGAATTATTCAAACCCCAAAGAATTTCTTTCAACACATGGCTATGATGCTTTCCCACTACCCCTGCTCATGATCAGGGATGCACATATCGTCAGCCATCAAGCGATATGCTCAATGGGTTTAGGTCAAGCAATTGACAAGCGAATCTGTGGTATTGAGCAGAATATTTGCTGAAGCCCATCTTTTATACCAAGACAAAACAACGTACATGATAACACTTCCAGTCAGTTTAGATAAGAAGCCATGAGAGCCAATAGTTAATACTGCATCAGGGTATTTATTATTATTATTATTATTATTATTATTATTATTATTATTATTATTATTATTATTATTATTATTATTATTGTTATTATTATTATTATTTTTATTATTATTATTATTATTGTTAT
>NC_068982.1:94530954-94533353 GCF_001194135.2 Octopus bimaculoides | reverse complement strand
GTGAATTATTATTATTATTATTATTATTATTATTATTATTATTATTATTATTATTATTATTATTATTATTATTATTATCAAAAATTTGGTAGTTTCAGGCAAATTTCTACTGCATCCCCTGCTACATCTCCGTGTTGCGGAGGCGTGTGCAGCATTATGTTTTATCCCTGTTGTTGACGGAGCGCAAACTCTTCCCGTTATTTTGTTGCGTTAGTTTGTTTTGTTATGGTGTCTGGTCACAGTCTTTTGTTGGATTAGCGGCCTGCTAGTGGGGGCTTATTTTATTGTATATTCGCTATGCTATGTAGAGTCTGTCTTGTGTTTGTGGATTGTTTTACTTGTGTTGTATTATTGAATTAATAGTGACTTGCATACGATGTGGACCGTCCCTAGCAGAGCTATTCTTTGGATAGTGTGTCGTATTGAAGGTCTCAGTATAGCTTTTGTTCATATTGTTTTTATCATGCTCAATGCTCCAATTATTACTGGTTTTGCTTTTACCTGCATGCCCCATTATTTTGCATACTTGACAAATGTACTTGTCAATTTCTCCACTTCTTTTTGGGGCAATATTTTGTAGTTTGCACCATGCATCTTCTGGAGGCGCAATGGCCCATTGGTTAGGGCAGCGGACTCGTGGTTTCGATTCCCAGACCGGCTGTTGTGTGTGTTTATTGACCGAAAACACTTAATGCTCCACGAGGCTCCGGCAGGAGTGGTGACGACCCCTATTGTATTCTTTCGCCCCAACTTTCTCTCACTCATTCTTCCTGTTTCTTGAGTAACGCTGCGATGGACTGGCGTGCCGTCCAGCTGGGGGGAACACATATGCCATAGAGACCGGGAAACCGGGCCCATGAGTCTAGCTAGGCTTTAAAAAGGGCGCATAAATAAATAATACCATGCATCTTAATGCTTCGTAGGATCCTCATAGAAACCTAGATTCTCGTGCTGCATGTAGGCACAGAAAGTCCAAGGTGATTAACGGAAACTGGAATACAAGGCAGGTCACATTGTGTTATTAGAAGTGGAACTGAAATTCAAGTGACACCAGATATATTAAGAAGGAGAATTTCCACGTGATTGGGCAGAAAGCTGTTGGTGCCCCACTTTCTGGCTGGTCTTTGAAGGGACTTGCGCGATATCAGATCTAGGGATGACATGTATTTGTTTACGTGTATGTGTACGTGTGTATGAGTGTGGAAGATGTCGGTGTTTGTGTATATACGTTTGTGTTTTGTCTCTGTGTATAACACATACGCATAAAACTGGGAGAAAAGCTCGCGAGTGATGTTGTTTCTTCCAGTGACAATAAAAATGTTTTAATCGTAATAAACTTATAGAAAGTGGAAAATATTGGCATATTAAATTTAGAAAATTGAGAAATTAGCGAAAATTAAGTGAAAACAAAATAGTTGACACTTACGTATGTCATCCCAATAACGCCAAAGCAATTATCGAGATGATGCAAGGGAATTTTATGTGATTTTGTCATTAAATGACAAAACAAAAGGAAAAGAACCTGATCTTTTTTTAATATCAAGCAAGCTTAGATTTGTGTAGGTGAAAACTGGTAAAATTTTGTAAAAGCGGAGTGAGAGGAGTGGTTCTTAAAAGCATATGACATAGAAACAGCAAAAAATGGAATTAAAAAGCAAATCTAGATGCTGAGCAACATTAAACTCTAAAACTATGCAAATTAGGCAAACACAAGACGAAGCAAACGTATTTAATAATTAGCACTGTATATTTATGTATTGTCACGCAACCGTGACAGTGGAAGTGGAATATTATCAAATGAATACATGACAACGGAAGAAACAAAAGGAAAATGAGAGGAAGCGGCGTTTGTCACACCTTTACCTTGTTTCCTAGTTAATAGAAGAATATATATATTTTAAGGTGAGAGAGAGAATAAAAATGTAAGCGGATTTAAATGTAACATATTACCAGTATATTGCGTTACATAGAACGAAAAATAATAGCAATGTTAATATACTGAGAAGAATATTGGGAAACTAGGAAATCATCATGAAACTCATGCGATAATTATTTATACAGTTTTCAATGCTCTCTCTCTTTTACTCTTTTACTTGTTTCAGTCATTTGACTGCAGCCATGCTAGAGCACCGGGACTTATTCTTTGTAAGCCTAGTACTTATTCTATCGGTCTCTTTTGCCGAACCGCTAAGTGACGGGGACATAAACACACCAGCATCAGTTGTCAAGCAATGCTAGGGGGACAAACACACACACACACACACACACATATATATATATATATATATATGTGTGTGTGTGTGTGTGTGTGTGTGTGTGTGTATGTGTGTGTGTGCGTTTGTGTGTTTGTCCCCCTAGCATTGCTTGACAACTGACACACACACACACACATACATATA
>NC_068982.1:94527051-94529812 GCF_001194135.2 Octopus bimaculoides | reverse complement strand
CATATGTACATACATATATGTACATACTTACATATATATATGTATATACCTATGCATATATGGGTACAGGACATCATAAAGCGTAAACGACATGAAATACGAAAACTTGGAATACGAAGTTTTTTATGTGAACACCGAACAAAACAAATGGAAAGCAAGACAAGTATCATAAAGAACGACCCTTCATCAGTTGTTGGCTGTTTATGCACTCCACATTTCGAGCAATTACGACTATATGTGCCTTCGAGAAAACAGTTGCTTCCGCAAGGCAAAATAAAATTTGGGTCACAGTTGGTAACAAAAACAGGACAAGGAAAACAAACAGTAAGGGCTGCTATGCCATAACGAGATGACGTGGCCAACGCTGGAGGAACAAGATTTGACAAGAGAAAAGATAGGAGAGGAGACAGACAAGAATGCGTCTTATTTGTGTGGCAGGCGAAAAGGAAAGAAAGAAGCTCGAGTTAGGAAAAGAAAGATGGCCGATGGTCACGTGTGAGCAACGAGAGAATAAAGGAGGAAGAGTGAGAAAGAGAGAGGGACAGGTATAAAACGGTGAAGGGGAGCAAAATAATTACAGACGGGAAGAGAGAGAAAAAATGAAAGGGAGAGAAGTGGAGATAAAAAGAATTAGCGAAAGGAACAGAGAGGAAACGAAAAGGCAGAGGGATAGAGAACAGTACAAGATAGAGTCGCATCGGAATTATTCAGATAAACTTACTTGGAAATGGATGCGTGGCGTTCAATGATATATATATGTATATATATATATATATATATACATATATATAGTTATGCAGAGTTAGCGGTTGGAATAACCGTCTAAGTGATAAGAATATCCGTTCTTACTACTGGGAATGGGTATGCAAGCGCTCTATGCTCATAGGGTACAGGTAATAACAGAATAAACAAAGGTTTATCAGGAATCAAATTCAAATTAACCAGAAAACGGAGAAAACTTCTGATCAACAAACTAACAAATTTGACCAATGTCAGTCGGTGCTTACAAAGAAAATTCCGAAAATAATATTCGTCATCTTTATAGCACATTCGAGCTTCATCAGAGTGAATGCAAATACATGAAATAAAAGAAGGTAAGAGGGAAGAGGAAACAACGAGATGAGGCCGAAACGGCCGTAAGCAATGTTGTGTTTTGTATTATAAAATAACTGATGTTGGTCAGTTTCTTTGTTTGTTGATAAGAAATTTTCTCCAGTTTCTGCTTATGTATGTATGTATGTATGTATGTATGTATTATATATGTATTTATGTGTTTCCATATACATATATATATATATGTATGTATGTATGTATGTATATATGTACTTATGTATGTATACGATGGCAAGACAATAATTATATGGGTTCTTGTTTCTTTAATTTATAAAAACAAAGGCGGGAGTAGAAGAATTACATCATATTACTCATATTTTGGCAGTTTCCTTGCTTTTTGTTGCTCTTCTAGCAGTCCATAATCTTGCTCCTTCTATCGGAGAAAGCTTTCTTTAAACTGGTAACGCGGCCAATTATGCAGGTCTTCTTGCACTTCTTTGTCGGTAACAAATTGACGATTCCATAAGGACGTTTGAGTAGACCAATGCGTTGATAGTGGTGTGGAGGGACATCTGGACTGCTTGCAGTCATAACCCAATTATTCAATGTTTCCAACGATGTGGGTACCTGTGCGTGGGTGTTCATTGTCGTGCAACGATAACACTTTAACAATAGACGTTTGGTGCAAATTGCCGGTTTCAGTTTGTTGGTCTGCATTTCTCTGTGGCCTAAACTGTTGCTGTAGACCCGTTTTCCAGGTACTTTTCCAGTAGTAATTTTCCGCTAAAACTTTCTGCAGAAGATAAAGCCTTGAATGACTTTTTTCGCGAGTGATTCCGTGTTTTTCCACTCCATACACTGCCTTTTGGATCCTGGCTCAAAATGATGGACCTAGTACTCATCTCCTGTTAGTATTCTCGCTCCAAAATCCTTAACAAATCTCCACATTATGGTATTTATGCGCTTCGGTAACTTGTCTTGGGACCCATCACGTACAGACTTTACGTTACATCAGAACAATCGGATCACTGGTCTCTGCGCTTCCTCAGTGCATACTACCAGCGGAACGACCATGTTTACGCTTTAACACATGAAAGAACACCGGAGTAATCAAGATCAAACCACGCTTACGTAACCATACGAGTATCACCTTTCATCAAGCGAGCAGAGTGATGTTTCTCCTCACATGTAAAAATGTAAAATAATTTCCTACGTATTTGCATAGCGTTTCATAATAGTACCTGTACAAGGGTGACCTCACCCTAGGTTTACTATATTTTCTTGGAATAAACGAGTTAGGTATAACTCAAGAAAACGTTTTGTCACTAGTGTTCACGAAACCTTCATACCACATTTACCTTAAGAAAAGAATAAAAAAATAGAAAATTAGAATCTGAAAATCTCACAGTTGCATTCGCTTAATATATTATGCATTGACTATATACACGTAAACACTACACATGCACATACATACACACACATTTGATTTGTGTAACAGCGTGCAATAAAGTGTTCCCCTGGTGAACTATTGTGATTTAGCATCCGATTGCACTTGGAATATTCAAAGCAAATAACCTTGATGTTGAAGCGTACCGAGGGGAAAAAAATGATAGTAAAATGAGCTTATCATAGTTCCTCGCGCGCGCGCGCGCACACACACACATGCACAACACACACACACATATACACATATATATAAGATCGGAAG
>NC_068982.1:94517879-94521090 GCF_001194135.2 Octopus bimaculoides | reverse complement strand
TATATATATACATATACATATATATATACACATATATATACATATATACATACACACACAAACACACACACACACAGACACACACACATACACACACATATATATATGTGTGTACACTTGTTAAAAGAAACTTATATGGTGTATGGACTAAGAAAAGGGTGAATCATGACGTTGGTTTCAGTTTATCCTCAAAATTATTCATAATGCAGTTTAAAACAAAACTAGGAGGATGCTTAAGGGAAATTATGTGGTGGGGCATAAGATAAGCTACCATAGAGAACATCATTTTTTGAAGTGGAAACGTGTTGAGAAAGATTTTGTACATAAGAGAATTAATATCTCCGTGAATATACAGCGTTCAGCAATTCTATTTACATAAAAAGCAATATCTCCAATATTATCTTGACCAATAACACTGGTCAACAAAGAAGTGCAAGCGTGCGGTTATGTACTAAGTTCACATTCCATTCACCTTCATAATGCCAAGAAACTGTATAAACATCGCAAACAACCTTTGCTACATTTGCGGTAACTTAACATTCAAGTCACAAGGGCGGCGTTTCATGCCATTAATTAAAAAGTGATATGAGCATTATTTTGACTACAAAGTGGGCAACCAGGATAAAACTAGGATTTGGAGAGAGCACAAAGATCACACTACAGGTTGCAACTTCTGTAGGACGAATATACAAGGTATAACATCGAAATCCAAGCATACTGTAAAATATCCTAATTTACAATCTGCTATGAGACCAGTATTTCACAGTCAACACTTACCTGTACTCTACCCTCCAAAACAAATGATACTTAGTGACGACGAGTCAAGTGATGAAGATGTGGAAAAGAAACAGAAGACATTCATTTTGAGCCTAACTGTTATTCAAGTGAACTACATTTGTACATTTGCTGAGTCAGGGAGATCTGAATGGTCTTGTCCGTGATTAATACTTGTCGAAAAATCAAGCTAAACTTCTTTGTTTCATGCTAAAGTGCTGGAATCTTCTCCAGAGAGAGACCAAAGTCAGTTTTTATCGTGCTCGGCATTGTGATTTTGCAAATTTTTACTCACTTAAGGATGGTAAGGTGTTTTGTAAGGGTAATGATTTATAGTGTGTTATGAAGGAACTTAATCACAAATATAGCACGAATGAGTGGCGTTTGTTTATTGACTCCTCAAAAGTAAGCTTGAAAGCAGTTTTACTTCACAATGGAAATAAGTTTCCTTTTGTTCCTCTGGCCCATGCAACATATGAGAGTATGAAGTTTATGTTGCAAAAAATTAAGCATGAAGAACAAAAGTGGAATATTTGTGGTGACCTAAAGGTTGTGGCACTTTTAATCGGAATGCAGCTGGGTTACCCCAAGTTTTGTTGCTTTCTCTGTGAGTGAGACAGTCGGGATAAGAAAAATCATTATGAAAAGAATGTGTGACCGAAACGATTTCTGACTCCTGGACAGAATAATGTAATCAATCCTCCCCTTGCTGATTCTGAGAAAATGTATCAGCCTCCTTTGCATATTAAGCTAGGGTTGATGAATTTTGTCAAAGGTTTTGGCAGAATTGGCAAGGAATTCACGCATTTCAAAACAAAATTTCCAAGAGTAAGTGACACAAAAATCAAGGAAGGTATGTTTGTTGGGCCAGAGATTAGGGAGGTGATGAGAACCCAAAAGCTTGATGAAGAGCTCAATGATGTTGAAAAAGCTGTGTGGTTGTCATTTAAGAAAGGTTGCAGAGATATTTTGGAGAATCACAGAGTAGAGAACTATTCTGACATTGTGAAAGAGCTACTGGCATCCCACAAGGCCGTAAGATGCAATATGAGCCTAAAAATCCACTTCTTGAACTCTCACTTGGAGTTTTCCCTGCAAATCTTGGGGCTGTCAGTGACGAGCACAGTAATAGGTTTCACCAGGACATTCTGAACATGGAA
Source organism: Octopus bimaculoides (assembly GCF_001194135.2). Lineage (NCBI taxonomy): Eukaryota > Metazoa > Mollusca > Cephalopoda > Octopoda > Octopodidae > Octopus > Octopus bimaculoides. Next base: position 94,519,156 of record NC_068982.1, on the reverse strand, counting down.
ATCCGGTACCAAGGAGTGTGTAGCTCTTCTATGTTGGCTGATTACTGTTGGTCACTAAAAAGGGACGTTCCAGAATCTAAATACGGTCGAAAAATCTACGTTTTAAAGGTAAGTTTACTTGTAATAGCAGCCTGATTTTTGAATTCATGACATACAATTGTTTAACAATTTACATATGCTATCACAGCAATAACTATGACTTGTAGAAAACATATGAAAACACACTTGAATTCTGTAGATAAAATGCCCTTCACCTACTTTTTTTTATGGGACACAAATTTTTGTTAATTATGTTGACCAGTCATAACTGTCAGCCTTATTTCTGTATTAATATAGTACATTTAATTATTCTGTCACACAAAAACTATGTCTGATAGAAAAGTTCTGAAACCAGATTCGAAATCTACGTGAAAAGTACTATAAAGTTGTAACAGCTATCAAAATGTAACTGCAAACAAATACCATGCTTTATTTGTGACGTATAATAAAACCAAATCTCATCCATTATTTTTTTCGTGTAGTTGAGGAAAATTATAAATCATAGACGAACAGAGTAATTTTCTCCCACGTCATATATTACTTGTGGTTAACGTTTTAACGATTCCAGCATTAAAGAAAGTGATATTAATATGCAAACACTAGTGTAACGGAGAGATGTGTGTGTACATCGGTGGTTATTTATGTACAGATGTAAGGGTCTCGCGTCGGTAGTACCAATCGTATCGTAGAGATGGAAAGTTACTTGATGTAGAAATAACGTTTCATGCTCCACATCGGCACGTTAAATGTAGACAGTCGAATGCAGGATGAAACAGTGTAATAACAACATCGAAGAGGAAAAGAATAATATTCACAAATTTATATGCCGAAAGTGGTTAGTAAAATATACATAGTAATAATGTATTGGTGGCTCGTTGGCAGTTGGTAGTGTGTAGTCTGTGCGTTCTGTTGACAGAGAGGAAGAAAGGGTAAGGATTGTCCCTTTTCACTCGGCCGATTTTGCAAAACGTTGATTTTGCAAAACGTTAAAAGGCTAGTTCTAAAACCTCCCCCAAGAGATGATCGCAGTAGTTGTACTAGAAAGTAATGTTCGTAGCCACTTCAACATAGTTGTTCTGTTCGAAGTGTCCAGTACTGAAGAGAGGCAGAAAAAACCCAAACAAGGGTGGTATTCATGTATATGTAGGTATGTACATATATGTATGTATACATGCATATGCTCATATATCATTTGTATTATATATATATATATATATATATATATATATATATATATA
>NC_068982.1:94511518-94517596 GCF_001194135.2 Octopus bimaculoides | reverse complement strand
ACCGCAAAGCATTTCGTCCAGTGTGCTAACGATTCTGCCAGCTTGCCACCTTTAAAGCTATAAATAATAGCAAGTAAATATATGCTGAATAAGCTCAATTTGAAGCTGGGAAGATTAAATGTAATTCTTATGCTTTTTTGTCGCAAGAGGTCTGACAGAGAATTAATCCGTTTTACGGGGCCACTAATAGTAATGACGGGTCTCAGGTCATCGCATTTTGTACACTTGAGAACACATGTTCGGAATCCACTGCGTTATTTCATATTTCTGGTACCACACATTATAGTTTTGTGTGTATGTGTGTGCGTGTTTTCGCGTGTTTTGTGTTTTGTGTTTGGGTATACAAACACAAAGATACCCTCACAGACACTCACTCACACACAGAGGCGCGCGCGCAAATGCTCACACGCACATACACACACAAACACACGCATATATATAATAATATATATAAAACATATATATGCATACATACAAACATATATATGTATATACGAGAGGTGTATGAAAAGTATTGAGCCTTCAAGACCTCTGTGCCTTGAAGTCTTGTACCTTCATCAGAAGTCTTGTACCATGTTTTCTTTTTTGTGAGGCTCAATACTTTTCATACACCCCTCGTATATATGCATATATGGGTACAAAACGTCACAAAACGTAAATAACATGAAATACGAAAACAACATGAAAGACAAAGACAAACGTCACGCATCCATTTCCAAATAAGTTCATCTTAATAATTTTGATGCGACTCTACCCTGTACTGTTCTCTTTCCCACTTTCGTTTTCTCTCGCTTCCTTTCTCTAATTATATTTTCTCCCCTTCTACCCCTTTTCGTTTTCTTTCTCATCCTCTCTCTAATTCTTTTTCACTCTTTCACCGTTTTCTACCCCTCTTTCTTTCTCTCCCCCTTCCTCATATACTCTCTCTCTCTCTTTCTCTCGTTGCTCACACGTGACCATCGTCCATCTTTCTTTTCCCCACGTAATCATCTTTCTTCTCTTTCAGTCTGTATGATTGAATGCCACGCATCAATTTTCAAGTTTATCTCTCTCTCTCCCCCTCTCTCTCTCTCTATCTATCTACATATATATATATATATATATATATATATATATATACACACACACACACATATAATCTTGGAAATAGTTGCATCATATTTAGATTATTTGTGGAAAATATTTTTAACGTCTATCAATCTCAGCACTTTTCTGGTTATTGAAGTTTTAATTTCTGAATTACATATAAGTTTTTTAAAACTTTAAAACTTATCATTTGATGCGAACATATTTGCTGTGTTAAACATATTTACAAGCACTAAATATGCTGTGTGGAAAAACATCACCTTCCTTTATACTCGTATGTTCTTGATTAATTAACATGCCGTTAGACAATACTTTCCTATTCTTGAATTAATTATTCATTTAATAATTATTCTCACTTGCATATATAACATTTGACTTCATTTATATAGATCAATCTTTGATCAAAACTAATTCAGTGTTTTTAAATTCAGATTATGTCATAACACGAATGTTTAATAATTTCTGTTATTTTCGCATTGCCGTTATCCTTGCATGCCTAGGCGAAGTCTAATCTTGCAAGTACTTAAGCCACGTCTTCGGTTTGGGCATACGTTCCTCCCTCTCACCGGTTTGTAAAGAGACACGAGCACTGTCTTCTCATTTGACTAAAAGATAATAAAGAAATTTAAGAAAATACAAGCATCGTGACGATTAGATTCTATTCGGATTTGTCAAAATTTACCAAATCTCTACTCTCGATGCATTATTTTCTTTCTAGTTACAAATTAATCTTCTTGGGTTTTTATTTAATTTAACTAAACATTATCTCTCCTGTTTACAAGCATGAGTAGCACTTATACGCATTATATTACTTTTATAAGCATTTGCTTGAAACCTAAGAAACTGATATTGTCTGTATTAGATTTATTTAGATGTCATTTCAAGAACAATAAGAATATAATGCTTACTTTATATGAAATTTAATTCAATTTAATACAAATAAAAATCACTGACGCTATCTGTGACAATTTTATGAAACCATCTACTTTGATTGCTCTTAAAATATCTTCGGTAGATGCGTGTTTAATGAAGATACTTTCACTCCTTCTAACACTATAATTAGCTGAAATAATATTAAATTCCGATAGAATATAAGAAGACAAAGTTATAAAATATTAATGATTCTGGATAAAATGTAAACGATGTGCTGAATTTAATGAGGTGACATGTTGCTTTACTTCTTGAGAAACAGAACATAAATTATATTTACAATGAATATACACAGTTATAAACTAGGATATCTTGTTGATCTTTAATCCTTTAATGATCTTAAATTGATGCTTCAATGAACTAATTTAAATATTGTCCAATATAATGTTTTGATTAATGCTTTGTTTAAAAAATTCAAATAAAAAATAGCAATTTTAAATCTATGATTAAATTCAAATCGAATCTTTAAAGATAAAACTAAGCATTATGGCATCGAATACACGAGAACACGAATAATAGAACATCGGGAGACTTGAATTCTAAATAGATATTTTTTCAGATATCAATCAAGAAAATCCAATTCTCAAATTTAGCACATAATACTCCTCTTGCTTTGAAAGAACAATTTATTGATCAAAATTGTGATAGTATTGTGAAATGTGTTATCACAACAAGACTTGTCTATTTATTTGATCTGATAAAAAAAATAATCAGTAAATATTAATGCTTTGGGATTCAAATAAATAATTTTGTTTTTTCAACAATCAATATCACCAAAATTATATTCACAGAAATTTCTATTTCTCTAAATATAAAGGCAATGAATTTCAGGTTTGATTTTGAAACTTATATTATAACTCGCTTACACTGGAGGATTACATTTATATATAACCATTTAAAAGTGGAAAGCATTAGATCACTGTCAGCATTGAGGGAAAATCAAAAGGGTTATCAAAGGGCGTAAAATAAATTAATTGCAGACAGAATATAAATATGATATAAGGCTTCTAGTTGGATAAAAGTTGGAAAGATTTAACAACCTGGCATATTGGAAATATTTTCGCAGACTGTGACGAGGAAACGAATAAATATATTAGGATCCCAGAAATGCAACCAGAAAAAAATTGTTTAATTCGAAGCATGAAGATGATCTATGATGATAGTAACATCGGGACCTCCCAACTCAATTTAATAAAAAGAGAAGCCTTACCGTGGGAATAGTGGAGATATGTATGGCTTACCGAAAGCCTTACCGAAAAATAGTGGAGATACGTATGGCTTCTATTAGAATGAAATATATAAAAAAAAGTAGCGTATACAAGACGGAATATTTCCATGGTTTCCACAGAAAATAATACTGTCAATCTGAATATTAGCTTTGTATATGTTTTTCCAATGACAGTTTGATTGAGAATAGCACAATTTTGAGTAGCCTGTGGAGATCACCAACAGAAATATACTCCAGCTAAGAATGCTTTTATTCTTAACAATATCACAGAGAACGTTGTGATTCGGTATTTAGCAGACAGGCCTTACTGTTTCCAGGATTACAATCCACCGTTTTCTTAAGCTAATTCCATGTGCAAATATAAACAATGAAATAAATTATAACTATAACATCTACTGGTGATCTCTGATTAGACTTATCATTTGAAGTTTCTGGTCTAAGGCTGAAAGAAAATTTCAAAAAGATGTTACAAAAGTTAAAGCTATCCTTGATCAAAAGTTTTACTGCTAGCCATATCAATTTTATATTCCTCAGCAGTTACAAAGTTAAATGGGAAAAAAATCACCAAGTAGTATGTAAATATGTAGCTGTCTACACACCATGTACATCAAAGTTGGTTTTCATATTTACATTGACGAATACGTCTCAGGTGGCGCCACAACTTTTCGAACATACTATTTCAGATTTAGTACCGTCTCCACTTAGATGCAAAATTCAGAGCACGATTCTTCAGAACAATCAATCAATCACTAAATCACATTTTTTTTTTTACATTCCAAACAAAATAAGTTGATTCCAGGAACCATTTAGAAATGTGTTCTGAATTCATATCAACTAGAGACATATCGTGATTACGCAGATGAATTAAGATATACATTTTATGGATGTTTTTTTTTAAATCTCATTTTATCAGAACGTAAAGAAGAATAGCGTACTAATAAATTATATATCTATGTGTGTGTGTGTGTGTGTGTGTGTGTGTGTGTGTGTGTATTATATATATATATATGTATATATTCACTCAGTTTTTCGGTATTTTCAATTACGTAGAAATCTCAGGTCACACTACTTTGCAATTGTTTATTATGTAGTCTGATAGTCGGGTTCGTAAGAGGAGCTTACTGTCATAGCCTTATGATTCTCTAAATCCTTATCTAATACTACTAAATTATATATGTATGTATATATAAACATGCTTGCACGTATGTATGAAAATGTGTGTGTGTGTGTGTTTGCCATTGCTCTTTTACTTGTTTCAGCCATTAGACTGCAGCTATGCTGGGTCACAGGTTTGAATGTTTTAATAAAACTGATCGCCTCTCACTACTGGTATCTGTTATGTCTCAAGCTACTGCTATCTAGCACCTTCGGCTGCCACTCTAGAGCTACTCAACTGTCACTCAACTCTATACTACGGTCAGACTACCTCTATTTATATGTCTTGTGAGATCCTACTTATTCGCCTGGGGGCGTCGATACAACAGTATCATTAAGCCTGGTACTTATTCAAACGGTGTCATTTTGCCGCCGCACTACTTAGTTAGGGGTTGTGAATAAGCTAATACCGGTCGTTAAACTTGGTGGGGACAAACAGGAACCCAGAGAGACACACACGCATACATACATGCATACATACATACATGTATACATATATATATATATATATATATATATATATATATATATATATATATATATAAATCAGAAGAGTGGTACAACGAGGCACCGATATTTACTGGACAATAGCAATCGATATAAATATGACGCTATTGTATAGCTTCACTGCGTATATACTGGCAAAAATGTGTGTGGCATTGATGTGGGAGCATTTGAAATATTGTCTAGGTAAACGCAACTGATGAGGACTGATCAGATTTACGTTGTGAAACGTATTTGAAGAGTCTGAAACCTAAGTACTGCATTATCCTTAATCTGGGTTGTCCATTTTCGAATGTTCTTCCTAAGGTAAGACAAGATTTTCATGTTTGTTGCACACACGCATTTTTGCCAGTATATACGCAGTGAAGCTATACAATAGCGTCGTATTTATATCGATTGCTATTGTCCAGTAAATATCGGTGCCACGTTGTACCACTCTTCTGATTTATATATATACCCTTATAGGGCTATTTTTTGCTGGAAATTAATACATTTGTATTGAAATATTTTTCATATATATATATATATATATATAAAGTAACAGAATGAGATAAGAATTCAAGGTCAGATGGTATTAAACGAGTATGTCGACGACCAGGTGAAGATAATACCGACAAATGCACCGTGTCCACCGTGAAACACGGCGGCGGAAGTGTAATGGTTTGAGGATGCACGAGTGTGGCTGGTGTTGGAGAGCCCACATTTCTCGAGAGAACAATTGATTCAAGGCTTTATTGTGACATTTTGAAAATGTTGAAAAGCATCAAGTAACTAGGTAGGCATTCCATGTTCCAAACTGATAATGACTCTAAACACACTTCAAATATGACGACTAAGTTTTATCAAATAAAAAGGTAAAGGTATTGCCTTGGCCTACCATGACACCTCATTTAAACCCAATAGAACGCTTGTGAGGTGTTTTGAAATAGAAGGTTAAGGAGAAAAACACGCAATGTAGCCCAATTGAAAGACATCATTGATGAATGTATTCATATCTTTGAAAATGTTTATTGTTTTGTGTTCTAAATTTGTATAATGTTTGCATGTATAATATATTCTATTCAGTATAAATTTCGTTTGATTTCCTTCGACATTATCAGAGTAATGGCAATTTTACTGAAACATCTTAGGGGTGTACATACTTTTATGAGATACTGTATATATATGTATATATA
>NC_068982.1:94507261-94510525 GCF_001194135.2 Octopus bimaculoides | reverse complement strand
ATATATATATATATATATATATATATATATATATACATGAGTAACAAAGAATTGCAGGTGTCAATTCACCTCTATTAGGGTCTACTTTCATAAATATAAGAAAACTAAGAATAATGATATAGAGTGGTATCATATTCCTTTCAGTTGCGGAATATCTACTAATATATATAGAAAATGTCTAGTGATTTTGGAGAAAATCTTCCCAGCCTCACATAAATATGGGACACTCTTCTGCCGTAGGAAAATCAGAGTCTCATACTCCAGCTTTCCAAATATAGGTACGATCATAATCCACTTGAACAGAAAAAATATGTTAGCCTGCGAGATTGATAATTATAATGGTATTAACCCCTAGTAACAATTCTAATAACCTTAATCAAATATCAATAATACAACTGTTACTACCGACAACCCAACCTCAGCCAGTAGCAATGCAGACAACATAGTTAATGGTAATTGAGCCAATAACCTACCCGATGATACCCCAAGTATCCCACGTGCAACCATTGTATGTTGGTTGCATAACATCTAATGATACAATCCAGGATAGTAGTGTTAACATAAATATAAGTAATGATAACAATACCAATTATAATAACTCGAGTAATAGCGACATAACCTTTGATAATACTTCCATAAATTTGAACAGTGCCCCGAATGATGACACTATAAACATGAATAAAAGGATCAGAAATACTAATAATAAGAATCGCAGTTACAATTGTAGGGAACGATCCGACTGCCCGCTATTAGGTCAGTGTTTAGCAAGAAATGTTATATATAAATGTATAGTACTCACAGAAACTAATAACTTTATTTATATCGGGTGCACAGGAAGTATGAAAACACGCATGAATATCCATCTTTAGTCCTTTAGACTTAGGCATAGAGCCAGCAGTACCTCAAGGATAATAATATTAAATTCGATCTAAAGTGCGATATAGTGCGTAGAGCTCAACCATACACAAATAACCGGTATGGGTGTGGAGTATATTGCATGGAGATATATGAAATATTCAAATATAGAGACAAACACAACCTAATTAATAATATATTAGATCTTAGGGTGTCATGTGTTCATAAGATTACCCGTACTTTAAATACTTTACAAGCAGGTAATTTATAATTATATCATACGGTTTTCTGGTGACACAAGTTATTCGGGATGTCATATCATTCGTAACCTACTCCCTGTGATGTCGAAACCTATTCGATAATGCATTCTAGTGACCCTTAGTCCCTCTGATCTATAAACTTTTAATAATTACAATATATATTTACCCATTCCCAGTAGTGAATCTTTTCTATCATGGTTGATATATAATATATTTACTTTTTAAATGGATTCTTAAAATTCGTCCCCCCCCCCACCAATATGAAATATAGCTTCTGAGATCTGTTATTATTCTACCTGGATATTTTCTTTGATGTACTGTTTTGTTATGTTTTACGAGCTTTTCATGTTTTATGCCTGTATATATCCTTTTATATATTTGATGGTTTTTATAGTGTATATTATTATATATTTTTTAATTACACATATCTTATAAATTGATATTATTTTTTTTTAATGATTTTATACCTTTATATATCCTTTTATAAATCGTTACGGTTTTTATAGCTTATAAATTTGTGGCAATTTATACTATTTTCGTAAAATTCACTGAATACTGTAATCTTATATTTTGAATTTATACATGATATGCATTATGTGATTATAGGACTAAAATTGTTTAAATATTGTATATGAATGTACTCTTTTATATATTTAATATATCTAATTTACTTACCCTCTACTTTATATCTGACTTTTAACTATATCTTATATTACCCACCCGTATCTGACGGGAATTCCGTTACGTTATACATTCATCATATGATATTTAACCAGGATATTCTATGCACTACATTTATGAAAAGTCTTAATATTTCTCTTGTATCTTAAAGTATCCCCTTATTAAAATTTTAAGTGTAAATTCTAGCCTTCATCTATATATCTAATTATATTTTGCTTTGACATTATAAATATGCTAAGTTACAATGAGCTCCTACCCTTATTCTCTGAACTTATGTTCCACTCCTTAACTTTTTATACTCATTTCTTTAAGATAGCAATCAAAATAAGTATTATTAGCTCTTCCTATCCTTTTTCTCCCAACTATAACCCCCTTCCCCATCAGGCATTCCCCTTTTGTTACTACCTCAAGCCTTACCCTTTAGTGTAGAAAAATCTGGATATAAGATTTCAGTAATTAGATAGTCTAGAATGTTGTCATGATATCAACTAATTTATCACCTTTGTCTAGAATACAGCTGCAACTCTCAAAAGATTTCGAAGTGTAGGTAACTAGGTGACTACTCTCAATTATTCATTCCCCACCACTATAACCTCTACTAACCTCTAAATTCTAATAGTTTCAACACTACATAGACTATTTTCTAAACTCATTCTGCCAAAGCTATAACAGCAGAATCCCTGTAAGTATTTGAGCTCCGTTGCTGATACAAATATGTTAAAGTAATTGGTTTGTCCTTAGTGTTTGAAGTTTGTGCAGTCATTTGACGAAAACGGTTTCTTCGCAATGATGTAATATTTTCATTAATCAATTAAAGGTGTCACTTGAAACGGTCATAATGAATTTACACCTGTACATCTTTGTTACTCATATTTTATTCACCTACCCTGGAATTTGCAATTCGGAAATTTTGCTCTTCACTAAGATGGGTCATGTTATCTGTATACACTGCAAGAATATCAAGTGCAAACACTTCTGCGCAGAGTGTGATATTCATCTAATATTGTTTGGGTGTGCAAATTAGATCAACCCAACAGGGTGCTTCAATTTAAGTACCTAATTAATCTGAATCTTAATTATATACATATATATATAAATATATATATATATATATTTTAACGTAGTATTTTCGCGCGACCTCTTGCTTAAAACGCTATAGCTATTAAATAACGTCTTAGTTTCAGTTTGAATTACGGAAAAATATGGATAAGTACTGTTTTTACTTTGCTAAAGATTTTCTACTATTTGAAAATAATATGTATTCTTGTTTTTTTATATTATTCATTTAGTTCTTTAAAGATTATTTTTAATAGATAACTTATTTAACACTAAATTATTTAGAAGTTATAGTTTCATTTCAACATAATATTAGAACTTCGATTTGAATAGTGTTGATATATTTTCGATTGTTTTTGATTAATAATATTTGATTAATAATTAGTCTTTATTGTTTATAATATCGTTAAAG
>NC_068982.1:94503740-94506510 GCF_001194135.2 Octopus bimaculoides | reverse complement strand
AGCTATATTTTTGAATAGAATTCATTTTCGATAATTTCAATTGATTTTAATTGATTTTAATCGATTTAAATTTCCTTTCTATTTCAAAATTAGTTATGAAACACGTGTAGTCATTTTATTATCTTTATCTTATGATATTTACTTTGTTTTATATTATACTCATTTATTGTGCTTTTAATTGTCAATTTTTCTATATATGTGATAAAGGATTTTCATCGATGAGTTCTTGAAATTTGGTTATTTTCCCTAAAACTATATATTTTATATATATTTTATCTATAAAGCTCAATTTAATTTTGATTTTTTATAAATTGATCTTAATTGAGTTTCTACCTGTAATTTTGGATTTTGTCCCTAATATTATTATATATATATATGTATGTGTGTGTGAATATATATATATATATATATATACAAATATATTATGGCCTTTTTTCAGTTTCTGTCAACCAAATCCACACACAAGGCATTGATCAACCCAGGAATAGAAGACATTTGCACAAGGTGCCACACACTAGGCTGAACATAGAATCATGTTGTTGAGAAGTAAACATCTTACCATTCGGCTAAACACACATATATATGTATGTATGTTGTCTGTATATGTGTATGATGTTTGTATGTATGTATATGTAATGCAAAACTAAAGCTGAAAATAGCTTCATATTATTGTGGTGAGTAACGATGCCCCACTTGTGAGAGATAGACTGGTTTGAGTAAAATATAACTAGTAACGATCCGAGTGAGTTTATGAGCTGAAAGTTCGGAGTCGATTGAAGTTTGTGTTAGTTCGCAGTGAAGTCGGAAGGTGTCGGTCAGTTAGTTCACAAAGAATATTGATCGTTGGTTCATAAAGAGACTTGTTTAATTTGTTACATTATTTTACTATTGTCTAGTTATCTTATACGTAGCAAATTACGTTACGTTTGACGATGAGGGTTTCAAAACTCACGTAGGTTATTTACCAATTTTTTCATGATACAACTTGTTAAATGATGGAAGACATATTAGCGTCCATAGTACAGTTACAAAAGCAACAAGAGCATCAGTAGTAATTGCAGAAGCAACTATTACAGCAACACCTACAACAACAATTATTGGAGCTGTATTCAAAGAAATCCAAAAATAAGGTAAGTTAGTTTTTGCCAGATGGCGTTCCGAACTCCATTAATGAATTCAGTTATAATCCAGAGGAGGGTATAAATTTTTCATCGTACTACAGAAGGTACGAGGAGATTTTTACAGTGAGATTGTTATTGCGAAAATTAGCTTCGTTAGAGCGTGAACGTTGCTATAATTTCATATTGCTCAAAGAAATCAATGAAATTTGCTTTAAAGAAATAATAGGATTACTGTCAAACATATTCGATGATAAATCTTCTCTATTTAATACTTGAATGGAGTGTTGGAATATAACGAAAAAAGAGAACGATGATTTTATCAAATACGCAGGAAAAGTCAACAGGATGTGTGAAAGGTTTAAACTCAAAGAACTTATACTTGAGATGTTAAAGTATATTATTTTTGTATAAGGCCTTACAGCAAGAAGATACAGAAATTCCGGCAAGAAGTCTTTCTAAATTGAAACAAGCGAACCAAGATCTAACTTTACAGTCCGTGGCAGAAGAATCGCAAAGGATGGTAAACCAGAAACCACGATGTAGAAAAAATTCAAGAAAAGGATTCCTCAAAAATACAGATGTGCCGACCGGAAAAGTATAACCAAAAAGAGCGCCACGTCCTAATCTATGTTATGGATATGGGGTCATACATCTCAGAAAAGACTGTACTTCTAACAATCAAAAGAGTTACAGTTGCAAACGCATTGGTCACAAGAGTTGACACTGCAGAATGAACTTACGAAGGTCAAACGTTAAAAACCTTGCAGTACTCTCAGCAGAAACAAAAATCGACTCCCAAATAAGGAAATTCGTACACGTAAAAATAAATGAATACATATTAAACTTCAATTGGGTAATGGAAGTGATATTCCAATTATAAATATAGACACATAGAAAAAGATAGGGAAACCTATGTTGAGAAAAACAGTGAACTTTTCTCTTAGCATGACGGGCGACAAATTACATTTCATAGGCGAAATGTGGACTAATGTCACATTTCGAGGGAAAATATTCAGGGCGAAAGTTTTTGGTGTTAAAAGCGCAACCGATATGTTTGGTACCGATTGGTTAGAATTATTCGATTTATGGGACCGCCCTATAAATCTCTATTATAAAAACGTAAACTGTTGTCCTTCTAAAAATAAATCCTCTGAAGAGTAAAAACAAAATTATTTTAAATGCTTCCGCAAGTACTCTCGGATAAAATAGGTCTATGCACAAAGACTGCAGTTTGTTTTGAATTAGATGAAAACGTTATACCTACATTCAAGCCTAATTGGGAAGTGCCTCTTGCGACAATAAAGCAAGTGGACGATGAGTTGGACAGATTGGAAAAAAATGGAATCATTGAAAAAGTGGATTATGCGAAATGAGCAGCTCCGACTGTATGCATAAAAAAGTAGTATAACAAAATTAGACTGTGTGCCGATTTTTCGACCGGTGTAAATGACTGTTTAAAAATGAACCATTATCTTCTACCAACTCCAGATATTTTTTACAAAACTAAACTGAGGAAAACTACTTTCAAACTTCGATTTGTCTGATGCATATCTGCTATTAAAAGTAGATAAAAAAAACGTACGCAGAGGTCTATACAAATACAATAGACTACATTTTGGACTGAAGGTAGCACCTGCAATATTTCAACA
>NC_068982.1:94501785-94502285 GCF_001194135.2 Octopus bimaculoides | reverse complement strand
GTCACATGTTTTTATAAATCATATGTTAGCGATTGCATTTACTCTAGTAGACTCTTCAGATTAAAATTTTTAGAGGGGATTTTTCTTTCTCTCTTCCTTCTTTGTTTCCTTCTCTTTTTCATACCAACACGAGAATCAAACATTGGACAAGGATGATGATAATGATAAGAAACCCAGACGTTTTTTAAAAATTAATTTTATTAACCAACTTGTCATCTTCTATTGAAAGTACTGACCAGCTGTATAGATGTAAACACAATTTTTTCTTCTTTCTTCCTTCCTTCTTTCTTTCCTTATCTTTTCCATTGACACTCCTTTCAGATACACAGGCACATACACACACGCACATACACTCACACACACACACACACACACACACACACACACACACAAAGACACACTCTCTCTCACTGGATAAAGATAATGACAATGATAATAAATCCAGACAAAAAAAAATTTTGAGGAGAAATAATTTTTATCAAAACAAGACCCCCCCCCCC
>NC_068982.1:94497158-94501720 GCF_001194135.2 Octopus bimaculoides | reverse complement strand
CCCCCCATCTTAGAGTAGCCACCTGGTTTTGCCATTTTTAAAGGCGAAGAATCAACCTGCCATCTTCTGTTGAAAGAACTGACCAGCTGTATATATGTAAACATATTTTTTTCCTTCTTTCTTTCTTCCTTCTTTGTTTTCTTCTCTTTTCCATTGACGTTCCTTTCGGATACACAGATACACACACGCACATACACACACACATACACACACACACACAAACACACAAATACTCTCTCTCACTTTCTCCCCATTCCTCACCCTCTTTTATTATCCTATATATCTCTCTCCACCCCCTACACACTCGATAATACTATAAAAAGAGACGAATCACCTCAAAAATTTTAATCTAAAGAGTCTACTAGAGTAGATGCAAGCGCTAATATATGATTTATAAAAACATGCGACAGATTAATAAAAAATCTGTAAATGTACAACCATCCAGATCGCTGAATACCTTATTTTTTCCTATATATAATGCCTGTACATCACATCCAAACTTTCTTTTATATATATATACATATATATATATATATATGCATATACATGATTCTTATTAAATAATAGTAAATCTGTACTTTATCAAAAGTTATTGAATAATACTTCAGTTTAATGGAAAATTGTTTATATGTATTTGATTTACCTTCATTCGTCTCCATCGTCCATATTCATTCCGCAAGGCACCTTCATTTATTTCTCTGAGCTCATTTTCACTCATTCTTTCTTTCTCCCTCTGTACGTCTCTCTCACATACACACCCTCCACACACACATGCATATATAATTTTATATACTCTCATTTTTGCGACCTGCATTATACAATAAATTAAATACATAGGATTTCGAATCATCAAATGGACCCTAAACCACCTAAATGAGAACTTTTCACTTATATTAACCATTTATCATCAGAAAAGAGTAAATGTTCGAAGGCCCATAAACCCATTACGATGAATCTCTTATGAAAAATACTTCTATTCGCCTTTCAGTAGAAGTATTCAGAAGAATATGAAAAGAAAAGGAACATTAGCCGATACATATGTAGCTACATCCATAATAAAAATTTCTCTTGACAAATATAACTTGCTCTTACCACATAGCTTTTATAAAATATTCAATAAGAAAACAATATAATTTCATACTCCACAACACCTAACTTCTACCAATCTGTCATATCTTCCAACCTTTCAAACTCGCTGAACTTGAAACACTCTCGACATTGTAACAGTATCAGTCCCACCTCGTTTTATATTTTAGATTCGAATTGTTAATCTAAAAACACAATGTATTAGTATAGAATCTTAATCTACGATGTTTAAACTCTCTCTTACTGCTAATACATGGAAAATAAGGGACAATCAGTATACCTTTTTTAAGATATAACCCGAACTGTAGAAAATCATCACTCTTCCTATTAATCTGGAAACTCAAAATTATAAATATTCAACTGTACCTGGACTAAAGCGGTAGAACTCATACAGAGTTTTTGTTTTTATTTTGGTATAACATTTGAAATTGTGTCAACAAAGGACATTTAAAATATTGCATTTTCGTCCACAAAATATTTAAAACTTAGATACGTTTCAGTAGTGTGTCCTATTTTAATATGGACTCTTATTGTCAGTATTCATTGTGTGTGGGTGTGGGTGTGCGCGCGCATTTGCTCGATCATAACTTTTTTACTCTTATCATGTATGCATACTTACTAAGACCCACTCAAGAAACTTACAAAAACATCAAATATATACTGCTGTTTGAACCTGGATCTACTGAACTAGAACATTGCTCTATTGTATACCGGTCACTTAGAATTAACCACAAAACGATTTCTGGTCTTAAAACTATTCACTATCCCTTACTATTCTTAGGGAACTTACAATTATTCATCTATTACTTCTGCATTACATCTACGATCCTGTATTTTTGTAGTTGTCCATAACTTTAGTTTTCATTAACGATTTTAGTTACATCCCGTTTATTGGTTGTTTCTCCTTGTGTTGTCTACACATCCTTTTGTTTTAAGTACTAGATCTATGTTATCACTTTTCACATCCATTTATTCTTAACTTCCCGTTTATCCGTCTTATAACCGTCAATCGCTAAGGTCTCATCTTATTACCTTTCATTTTGTTAGCGTTCAATAACTCTATGTGCATCATTATTCAGTCACTGACTTTGATGATCACCAATCTTTTTACACAATCAAATAGAAACAATATTGTTTCTCCTTAGTAGTATTTTATCAATTTAATCACATTAATCAGATTTAAAATTTAAAACGTGTTTTTAAAACGAATTTTATATCTTACATTTTATGTTGAATAACCTTATCTTAATTCTAGATGATCATTCTTAATAGCACTAAATTACTTTATTCATTTTAACACCTCGCTAGTTTTATTTTTTTATAACTCTGGTATTTTCCATATAGCTTTGAAATAAATTATTTTCAACATTTTTGTTTCACTATTTTCTTTTTTTCGAATCTTTTGAGATCTTTGAACTCAGCTGATTCTCTTTGTTATCCATCTCACCTCCTTAAGATCACTGCTTACCCACATCTGCTGTTTTGTTTCTCTCTTCCTTTTCTACTTCCTCAGCTTTATCCATTTCAAAACAAAGTTTATAACTTGTATTTTTAATTAAATAATATTGTTATTAACTTAAAAGAGAGCTAATTGATTAAAGCGTCGCTTAGGATGCATTACATTACTTTTTCTGATTCTCTTCATTGTGAGTTCGAATTCCGCCAAGGGCAAATTTTCCTTTGACATGTACAGTCGCGAAATGATGAGCCAATTAATTATTTGGTCGATTATTCTTTCTTTCTACCTGTCTATCTGTCTGTCTGCCCTCTTTCTCTCTCTCTCTCTATCTCTCTATCTCTATCTCTCTCTCTCCCCCCCTCTCCCTATCTCTCTCTCTCTCTCTCTCTCTCTCTCTCTCTCCCTCACACACACACACAATCGGCTGCGTTCATGTGTAAGAAAATGAGCAGATTTAAACGTTAGGAAAAAGAAGAATAATGATGCATAAACAGAAAATCCTGGCTCAACTACTCATAGAAACCTGGATTGATACGAAACTCGCTAAGGAAAATTCATTGTGCACAGTCCAGAAATTAAAAACAGTAAAAATTAATCTAAATAAATCTATCTTATTTAAATTCTTAGGATATTATTAATTAAAGTGATTTTAATAATATTTATCGATTAATTATGCACGAGTATCTCTCACACAAGTAAACTACCCTTTTCATGTGTTTTCCTCACATTGTTAACACGTTTGATGTCCTAAGCTAACATTGTACAGCGCTCAGCTCTACCCTCTTTTCCAATGCTACATATCATCACCCTTTCTTTTTCTTTCTTATGCTTATTCTTCTCACACACCACAGATCCCAGGCTCCGTCTCCATCAACTTCTTACATTTTTATTTCTCTATTAACCTCGCTTACTCCTTCAACGTTTGTGTCCATTCTCTTTCTCCTAGTCTAATCCCATATTATTTATCAGTTTCCTCTTTCTAGCCCGCACTTCATACATCCTTTCATTTGAAATCTGATCCCTCGTTCATAGTCTTCCTTGAAATTTTCTTTTACTATATATTTTCGAAAAATCATGCTGTACTCTGTTTCCTTCTACTTTTGCACAACATTTTGGAAGAGCTTGATCTCTCCCACCAACTTCATATTACAGATAATTTCTACATTCTGAATTCAACCAGTTTCCTCCTACGAATCTGACCGAAGAGTAAGGAAAGCAATAAATTAAATATACTCTACTCGATTTTAACGTTGACGTCTTTAATTATAAACCAATGGGAAAACTTATTCCCAATTATATATATATATATATATATATATATATATATATACGTTTGTGTGTGTATGTGTGTGTATACAGACACATACATACATACATACATACATACATACATACATACATACAATAACTCAAACAGTCGCACACACTCAAAACCAGAGTTTGATCATAATTTATTCAGTTACGTCATGTTATATTTACTTTATTAAAGACGATATCCTGTATATGTGCAAAAATTCATTCATAAACAGATTATATTACTGGATAATCAAAGATGTAATAACCGTAATTAACTCTTATGTTTATAACATACCCTTTTCACTCGATAGTTACCTAAATTTTTTTACCCATTTTTAATACTGTCATTTAGGTCGTTGATAACATAACACTGTTCAGTATCCATTATACCTGTTATTTACCTTTGTTATGCAATGTCTGAAATTTGGTGATATCATCTGTCTGTAAGGGCTTTTCTTATATAACGGACATTATTTTTAATGAAATTCGTATGAAATAACCTAATTAGTTTATAAACAAACTTTCCCGTCTATAAGAAGCAGCGAAAGTAAATTTGTATTGCATTACCGGTTCTTTTCACAGTTTCCTTCATCAATATATATGGATGAACATGGATGTCTAAATACGGACTAAATGTTATGCAATTTGCTTTTAAATCGGTCTATATAAATTTCTACATCTATACATAATATATATATATATATATATATATATATATATA
>NC_068982.1:94492211-94494196 GCF_001194135.2 Octopus bimaculoides | reverse complement strand
TTTTACCCAGTTCTTGGTAGAGTTTTTTGGGGTTATTATTATTATTATTATTATTATTATTATTATTATTATTATTATTATTATTATTATTATTATTATTATCATCATTATTATTATTATTATCATCATCATTCGTACTGTGTACATGCATGTCTTTTTGCTCGTAAGTTCAACCTTTAATTTGTGTCTCCAAAAGTTAACCTTATTTGGTTACAAAATTCTTGCTAAAACAATCAACATTGCATAGGTTTGGTTTGATTGTTTGTTCGTGCCACATTAGGAGTGCAATTTCGAAAAGAGAATTTTCATTTTGTTTTTGAAAAAATATTTTTTCATGGGGTCTCCAGCTTTGTTAAAAGACGTGGAAGAGGAAGAGTTAGCTGGGATAGAGAGTTGCAAGACACCTTACACAGGTTCAACTTTTACTCTCAAATAGGTGAAGTAAGCACTCACCGAGTTCAAAGTACAGTCGGCCAAACTAACAGCAGCGTCAAAGCAGCATAGGAACCAAAGCAGACATCAACCAAAAGCAACAACAATAAACTGACGAGCACAGTTGCTACCGACTCCACCACCACCACCACCATGACTGAACCTACAAGAATTATGATAGGTGATACAACGAAAACAACAGTAGCCCCGACAACTTAAACGACAACAGTATTTTCAATGTGAGTAACAACGGGAACGTCAATAAGAATGTGAAAAGCAGAGAGCTGTACAGGAAGGCATCCTACAGACGGATACATATCTGGCCAAATCGGCCATAGTCATAAAGCTGGAAAAGACGCAGGCGGATATTGCCAACCATCACGAAATAAATAAAGAGTATGTAATCTAAAAATCTTATTTCTATAAACACAAAGCGGCCACTGACGGCTAGCGAATAGGCCAGACATTATATTGAAAGACTTCAGACAAAAATAATGCTTCCTCGTTGATAGCGAAAGTAAAGATGAAGACTGGTGTCTTGGTGGAAGAGCTAGCAACCATTTGCAAAGTGACAATCTACTTCTAGAAGACCAGAAAGAAGGCAGAAAACAAAGTAGGGTAACAACGGATCACTTATTAGATGATAAAATGATAATCAGAAATTGTTGACGCAGATTGACGGGACTGAATGAGACATGACTAAATTACAAAAATGTATATGACATGATACCACACAATTGGATAAGTAAAACAATGAGCATATTTGGAATAGCAAAAAGCATGGAGAAAATGCTTAATGTATGAATTGTTTGGAGGAAAAACAAAAACTCGGAAAAGTGAACATCAGACGTGAAATATTCCAAGGTGATAGTTTATCTCCATCATTATTTGCATTGGCCATGACACCACTCACTCTGATACTATGAAAAGTCAAAACTGCTTACGATTTGAGAAAAGGAAATGGCCAAATAAATCATCTCCTTTATTGCCTGCTTATCGAACCATCATGGCCGTTTGATTCCATGATCGTAAAGAATGAGAAAGAAAAAAATAAACCCCTTAAAATTTGAAATAGGAAGAATTTGGAGCATGCGAACAGTAAAGGTTGTGCCTATAATAATTGGTGCCTTGGGACGATACAGACAAATGGTTGAAGGAGATTGGAATAGAATGCCCTGTAGACCTTCTGCAGAAAGTTTGTCTTTTAGGGACAGCAAGGATTATCAGGAGGGTTCTAAGCAATTGGAAGACAACCGAAATCTTGTGGATACCTATGGTTACAGGTAGTAACCCGCTACCCGCATAATTCCTACCAGGAATAAGATGAACCTTTGTCAAATCAAAATAATAATAATAATAATTAATTCGTTTTATTGGCCACAAGGGCTAATATCAATTAAAAACATATAAGGACAAAGACAGGACGAAGGTTACAAAATGTTTTGTCCGAAAAGGTAGGAAAGTTCGTCTAAACAGAGGAAGAAAACGGAGAAAAGATATAAATAAATAGATAAATAAATAAGTAGAACTCCCAAAGGAGGAGGCGCTTCGAA
>NC_068982.1:94483921-94486923 GCF_001194135.2 Octopus bimaculoides | reverse complement strand
CTTGGCTACAACAATATATAAAAATTAAGACAGATTTCCGGGTAAAAACGGCAACAACTTACAGAGCTTCGGGAGACACGTCCATCCGCTTGAAAGGCAATAATAATAATAATAATAATAATAATAATAATAATAATCCTTTCTACTTCAGGCATAAGGCCTGAAATTTGAGGGAAGGGATCAGTCGATGAACTCAGTGTTTCAATGCTACTTAGTAGTAGTAGTAGTAGTAGTAGTAGTAGTAGTAGTAGTAGTAGTAGTAGCATGGAGAAAATACAATGGACATCAAAGTGGGAGCTTTAAACTATGTGTGAGTTAAGGTAGACAGTTTAAACAAAAACCTGAAAAGAGTTGAAAAACAATTGACAATTCATAATAGAACTAGTTAAAAATCTATTTGCAAAACCTCGATCAATTAAACGAAAAAAAAAAAGCAGTATTATAAAA
Source organism: Octopus bimaculoides (assembly GCF_001194135.2). Lineage (NCBI taxonomy): Eukaryota > Metazoa > Mollusca > Cephalopoda > Octopoda > Octopodidae > Octopus > Octopus bimaculoides. The sequence continues at coordinate 94,486,476 of NC_068982.1, read as the reverse complement.
CACACTAATTATTTCGATGTGTTTGTGTGTGTTTATGCGTATGTGTGTGCATGATTTTATTCTCCTAATTGGAATTCTCTTTTTTTTTCTTTTGTTTTATTTTTTTAATTGAAGTTTATATTACAATTTTCGCAGTGTCCATACGTGTTCAAATGATGAGAAGGAAAACAAGTTCTGCAATAACAAAATGTATGAAATGTTGTCAGCAGTAGTGAGTAGCAACCACCTGTCTCAAGTATATAAATATTGTAATAAGCAGCAGATTTGCAGCTGAAGCAAGTAGCTATTTCAAAATATGATAATGTTAGGATTGCTTGAAGGATTGCTCCAAGTCTGCTTTAAAATTCTTTGTTATATATTGAACAGTGATTCATTATCGAAGATTTTTTCATGATGGTCTTTTATAAAAAAAAAGGTAGTTGATGAAAAAGTTTCTTGGTTCAGCTATGCATTGTTCTGTTATATACGTAAATAGTATTCATGTGTCTGAATGTGTGTGTACATAACACTATTGTGTACCAATTTGTATGCGTATGCTTACGTACAAAGTTACTAGTATGGTTCCACATATATGATAAAGTGAATTAGAAAGCATTGATTTAGGACGCTTAAAACAATCAGCAAAGGAAAGTAACACCAATAAACTCAGTTAAAATGAGTTTTACAAAAATAAAAAATTAACTCAAAATACAGATTGGTATGTATTGGGTATTTAAAGCCACTGAGTATTTAAAGTCAAGAAAGCAGCAGATAAATTCCGTCAGCGGAATAGTACATCAGGGGAATGCCTTGTATCTTTAAAGCAAGTAAGTTAGGGGCTTATATATGTAATACTGAGAATTCAAAAAAAAAAATTAATTGGGATCGTTTTTTTAAAGTTTGTACTTACCGACTCACTATAGGGTGGACTAAGATGTAAAACAAATAAGGGAAATAATACTCATAGAAGTGAATTGAAATATCTGCAAAATAAAGACGGTGCAGACGAGAGTGGATTTTCTTTTCAATGCTAACTGATGGAAGCAACAGACATGTTACGGCATTATTAGATCTCTCCAGTGAAGCATATTCACGTCACTTGATAAAACCTAGGAACGAGCAGTATGTATCCGCAAAGAGAGAATGCAGTTAAGCTCATTATGACTGCCGGCGAAAATTTGTAGCCGCTCAAAACTGCTGCACCATAAACGTGTTCATTTTGACCTATGACATCATAAAAAAACTGTTTCTGAAGGAGAAATCATCGCTGCAGTAATAGAAACATAGCAACTACGAAGAAGAATAAATATTGCCACAAGATGTTATGTTTTAATGCATTATTTTTCACATAAAATAATCATGTTGTAATAAAGTTCTGTAGACATTTTTGTCGGAGGTTTTGAGGGAATTGTTACATATTTGGCTCTGATATTAAGAAGGAAAAGCAACCTAAACACTGGAAGGCTGTAACTCAGAATAGTGAGAGACTGAAGTAAATACTGTTCAGTAAGACATTCCTCTCAAGAACTAAAGTCCATATGAGCTCAATATATGCTTGGGCTGTAATGTGCATTTATGTAGTTGCTGATGCTATTGTTATAATGCAGCCCTGTAGCTACTTGTTAATTCGAATGTGAAATATTTTGCTATTGTTTATAACAGCCTGTTTGAAAGCACGTGTAGCAATTTTACTTTGTTTCTTTCCTTTATGTTTTATTTTGATGCCATTATCCGTTAAATCCCGTGTGGAAATCAAATGAATCATTAACTAAGAGACATTCACTTAATGCTATTTTCTACTACATTGAACTACTCTCATTTAGTTTGTCTTAATGCAAGGCACTTCCTGATCCAACGAATCATAAAATTACCTTATCTCTTCTCTCCAGACAAATTTTAATAAAATTCGTTTTTTGGTAACAAAATATCAGTTCACATTGAGAAAGATGAAAATATGAATGTACATTTCCATAATATTATACTCACCTAACATTTTATTAATAGTGTATAATAAAGTTCTAATTGCTCATTGTAGTATTTCCTCTACGCTCAATCATATTTATGTAAAATGTGCCCATATTAAAATTGTAAATTTATATCTGTTATGCTCTATGTTTGAATTCTCTCATATTTCAAAACTATTCGCAAACCACGTAGTGTAATTATCATCAAATTACTGGAACAATCGTACCGGAAGAAGACTATTTTCTGTTGGCAGAAGGAAATAAAATAGAAAATGATATATAATTCATTATTCTTGTCATCTCTCTGAATATATTCTAATTTCCTACAACTGGTTTTAATCATCCGGTGGTGTCCATGCAGAGACAGCATAATGTAAGAGGATAAATATATATATATATCTTTTTTTTAATTTAATTTTATTTATAGTTTCAGCTTAAAGCTGCGGCCATGCTGATGCACCGCCGTGTAAAAAGTGAAAAATTTTCGTAAGACCCTTAGTGCAGGCCGTGGATGATATTGAACCCTGCCCAGGATGGTAGTGGTATCTACATATGCCTTTACCCACAAGAACACCGAGACGCCAACATATATGTATATATATATATATATAT
>NC_068982.1:94482631-94483235 GCF_001194135.2 Octopus bimaculoides | reverse complement strand
TATATATATATAAATGTATATTAATTTTTGTTTTAATGCCACTTTATATTTGAAAATTATTTAACATTAAACTGAAAAATTAATAAACATTTTGTTTTAGTAGAGTACATGTTAATTAAACTTCAAAAAATCATAAGGATGGCAGTGATCTTGAAGTTTCAGCTTGCGAGTCAATACTATAATTGGGTCATTTTTGGCTCAATATAGTTTTTGGTAAATTGTTCTGTGATAGATGTAGCAATAGGAAATTATAATCAGGCTTGAAGTATGTAGGTCTTGGATATATATATATGTATATGTACATGTATATGAGTAAATATGTGTGTATGTGTGAGCATACGTGTACGCCTATATGTTTGTGTATGTATGTGCATATAAGTGCGACCACGCGCACGTTTGTGCGTGTGTGTGATCTTTCTACTTGTTGAATGATTCATTCACAAACCTCTCCACACTCAACGGACTTAGAACTTTTTCAGAAAATACGAAATTACAATAATTTCAATGTCATGATTAGCGAAGGCGAAACCGGTCAACAAACACAATATACGAAAACTATGTAAATATGAGCGTTTTCCTTCTTTTATTTTATATATATATATAT
>NC_068982.1:94480745-94482075 GCF_001194135.2 Octopus bimaculoides | reverse complement strand
ATATATATATATATATATACATATATATATTCTTTTATTCTTTTACTTACAGACAGGAGAATAAGCATTTTCTGCATGCATGCATAAGTTCGTTCGCACCTTTAGATTCCACCATATGTTCAAATGCAAGCAAAATCAACACACATAACACCTATATGCATACACAGTCGTTACAATATACGTACGTTTTACCTTTCCTTTGCCTCTCTATCAGCGTATTTTACAAGCTAGCTAGCTTTAATTCTTTAATTTTTAAATGTTTTTTGATTTTTAATTTAACTTCTAACTTTTAAATTTTAATTCTTTAATTTGTATCCTTTATCCATTTAATTGTAGTTTTATCCTATATATACTCCCTTATGCTAGGCATCTATTTTTAGCCATCCCTACTGACCACTGACCACACCTATCCTAGATTTCATCTATTTCATTAATAGACATAAATACCTTCCTCCTCCAGTTACCTTAACGCCTGACCTCTCACTCCGAACCGACACTTACAAAAAATTTTACTGGCATCTTATCGCTATCTTTATTCTTTTTATTTTTACTATTATTTTCTATTTTTTGATTCTTTATTTAACAACTTTACTTTCGCTCTCATTCATATTTTCCCGCACCTATCCTATTCTTGTCTTTCTCTCTTTCTTCTTTTCTCTCTTTCTTTTTCGTTCTTCTCATTCTCCCCTCTCTTCTATCCACTCATACACAACCCACTTCTCTCTATCTTCATGTATGTTTTTCTCACTCCATATACTCATATGGACCAACTACATTCTCACTGACCACTTAATCCATTACTTCCACATGAATGCATCATTCAAAATACTGCCAAAATACTGCCTGGGGTTTACCTGGAATTATACCTTAGGGCCTATACATTCACAGAAGTATGGACCAACCCCTATACCCCCTGGAAAAAGATGAACTGCGAACTTTATACGCCTGTCTGCATTTTATATCTACTTTTACTCTTTAGATTGCTTACATTATTTACAATTGACGGGTATTTGTCCTCATCTTGTTTGTTGTTAACACAACGTTTCGGCTGATACACCCTCCAGCCTTCATCAGGTGTCCTGGGCAAATTTCAAACCTGGGTTCTCATTCCTAAGGTATTTTTCGATGTTACTGTTTACTGTTTATTGTTTTACTGTTTTACTTGTTTCAGTCATTTGACTGTGGCCATGCTGGAGCACCGCCTTTAGTCGAGCAAATCGACCCTAGGACTTATTCTTTGTCAGCCTTATTCTATCGGTCTCTTTTACCGAACCGCTAATTGACGGGGACATAAACACACCAGCATCGGTTGTCAAGCAATGCTAGGGGG
>NC_068982.1:94479845-94480426 GCF_001194135.2 Octopus bimaculoides | reverse complement strand
CTGTCTATTTCTCTTCAGCCTGATTCGTAATGGAACCATAATCATCAGAACCCCATACAAAGTTGCCCACCGCCATAGGTGCGCGTGTATATGGTTCTGCTAATTACAGCTTAATGGTAAAATTCAAAAGTCTTCGTTTTGGCGCGCTAATTCCAGGAATATGTCTGCAGAGAATATTTACTGCGTCGCATATATCCAGTATGAGAACTCGGTATTAAAAAATATGGCAAAAAATCATATATTAATTAATATCGATTAATTACCAGGAAGCTAGCACATTTAAAGAATCAAAGAGATTCAGAAACAGTATCTGCAATCTCAGGGGATTAAAGTAAATCCTCTCATATAAACCTGCTAACACGGAAGCCTAATACAGATGCCTAGCACCAGCCTCAGCTGTGAAATTGGAACCTAACGCATAACCAATTATAGCACTGATTAAGCGTACCTATTCATTTAGTTCACCAGTGGTGAACTTAATCTCTCATATTCTCTCTCTTTCGCTCTCTTTCTCTCTCTCTATGCATATGTGTATGTGTGTGTGTGTGTGTGTGTGTGTGTGTGTGTGTGTGTGTGTGTGT
>NC_068982.1:94476315-94477792 GCF_001194135.2 Octopus bimaculoides | reverse complement strand
TATATATATATATCTGTGTTTGTGTGTGTATAAATATATATATGCACATACATATATATATATATATATATATACATATATATATATATGCACACACGTATATAGTTATATACATATGTGTGTGTCTGTCTGTGTGTTTCTCTGTATGCGTGTTTCTCTGTATGTGTGCGTATGAAAATATGTATAGTTATATATACATACATATATACACATATATACGCATATATATATACACACACACACACATATATATATACATACACATGCACACATATACTTATATTCGTATGTATGTAGCCATGTATGCCTCTATGTATGTATGTATGTATGTATGTATGTATGTATCTATCTATCTATCTTTCTATCTATTTATCTATCTATCTATCTATCTATCTATCTATCTATCTATCTATCTATCTATTTATCTATCTATCCATCTATCTATCTATCTGTTTGTGTATCCGTGTGTATTTATATGTACATAAGTGTCTGAAAGCGTGTTTATATTCACTCCACTCACAGATAAATTGTCAGTACAATCGGTTGAATTTAGTACAATTTCTTAAAGTATTTGAATGATGTTTCAATTATTTGGTTATCACTTCTGTTTTCTCTTTTACTTTACTAGTCATTGGACTACGGTCTTGCTGGAGTATCATCTTCACGTGTTTAGTCGAACAAATTGGCATCTGTACTTATTGTTTTTAGGCAGGTTAAACTGGGTTCTTTTGCTGTACTGCTAAGTTAGGCTAAGTAAGCAAAGCAACAGCTGTTGTCAAGTAATGGGAAACAAACTCGATAACAAACGTATATTCACACTTACAGGGACACATACATACATACATACATACATACATACATACATACATACATGGGCGTTTTCATATTCTTCTGGTGATGATTTTTTCGTGATTTTCTTTGTCTGTGAGTATGCTGTTGCTTAACCCGAGGTCAGACCTGTTTCAGTAGAACATTGAACAATTGCATTCCAGTTGTAGGTATCACGTCATTTTTCGGCGTGCAGTGAGCCCAAAATCATATTAGCTAACGTAAATCTGTTATTTCTTTAAGGGGCCTTCACATTAGATTTCAGTTCAAAGATATCTTCCTCTCATCATCCAACTGTCTTGGAAACTCCGGAAAATTTCTTAGGCACAGGCTTTCTTTCTCCGCCTAAGCCAATTAAATTACCGTTCAACAACGCAAAAACACATTCGATGGACATATCAAGGACACAATACTGTATTTAACGTGTTCTAATCATTGACAGCATGCTTTTAGAACATTCAACTCTATGCTTTACAGTGTTTAAAATCTTTTCCAAATACACAATATAGCTAAAATTTTATCCATTCCCAGGGTAAAATATACATCATATCTCTTTTTTTCCCTATCTCTCTCTTTCTCTTTCCCCCCTTTTTCCAGCCTCTATCTCTTTTCTCTGTGTGTGTGTGTGTGTCTGTGTCTGTGTCTGTCT
>NC_068982.1:94471725-94476305 GCF_001194135.2 Octopus bimaculoides | reverse complement strand
TCTCTCTCTCTCTCTCTCTCTCTCTCTCTCTCTCTCTCTCTCTCTCTCTCTCTCTCTCTCTCTCTCTCTCTCTCTCTCTGCTTCTAATCTCTACAAAATGGCTTCCATTTTTCCGAATGAACAGAATGCATATCACCGACACTCAAGTCCAACTGCGTTTTACTGCCACTTTTTGTACAAATAAATACACTCAGTACTTCCTTTTCAAAATTTTAACCTACTGGAATTCCTTCTGTCATTATATTTCTTAACGACTAACATTTACCGATGTGCAATCTGACCATAATGCGCATCAATATCACAAGTCATGGAGGGGTTGCTTTGAAGGTACTACGCTTAGCTCTTTCCCGCTAGTTAAGCTATAAAAGACTGTTTTAATATAGCCTTTGTGCTCGCTTGTACAGTTTTACTCTATTAGCCCACGAAGATCTTGTACGACAGCTGTCCTTGTCTCTTTATTGATATAACTGAAGGATCAAATATCGATAATCGTATCTCTCAAGATTATATCTTAAGGGGGGGGGCGTTACTAATTTCCAAGATAGGCGCGAGCCTTTGAGAAAAAACAGGAATTTCTCTAATTATATTTGTTATTCTCTTAACGGGAGCATGGTCAAATAATGAGAAGTTTATGAAAAAATGCCAAAGTATTGCCTTATACCTTTAGTTTTCTTATTCTATCTTAGCGCTACTTACCATTTTCTGTACCTGTTGACTCCACTTCATATCCCTTAAAACCCTCACTAATTCTGAATTGTAACTTTAACATTTGCCTTTATTTCGTAATTTTTTGTTACAAGACACAGGTTCAGAACCACAGGTAAAAAGCTTAGATATTATTATCGTGTAAGGACAAATATCTTTTTAATAGGTTATAAATAAGTTTGATCCACAGTTTTTATATATATGAAAAAATGTGATTCTTAAAAATCAGGAGGCATGCTAAAACATTACCAAATCATTATAGTAACATACTAAAGAATATTAACTTAATTTAAAAAGTTGAAACCTATTTTTAAATTTTAGCAAGATGAAATATATGATATATTTAAAAATAGGAAATAAAACAAAAGTCTCAAAAATATTAAAACACAGATTGGAAAAATAAAAGATTTTAACAATAAAACCAAAACTTTTGATATTAAATGTTTATATTAAAAATATAGTAAATTTGTTTGTAAGAAAAACATTATACTTTAAATCCAAATGTTAAACTAAAATTCAGATTTAAATATTACAGAAAGTACTAGGTGAAACTAAAAGCTATGTAAACTCTTTTCTTTTTCAAGAAACCTTTTTTTTTTATATTTTCGTACAAATAAAGATAATATTTTATTATACAACTTTTACGAATAACTTTTATTTGAATTTAACTTTTATTCCAAATTTTCTGTTTTAATTTTTTCAGAACTTTTACTCCAAGCGTTCTAATTTAGGCTTTAACGTTACCTTACGCGTGCCTTATCTTTTGTTCACATATTTGTGTTAACCACTGTACATCAAATAATTCGCAATGAGTGCAAAGAAACGGAAGTATCTTGAATATATTGGATTTAGATTCGTGTCTCTCCAAAAGGGTGTCACAGAAGTCCACCAGTGTGTGATATGTTACAAAACTTTGAGCAATGATGGAATGAGACCCTCACGTTTGGAACATCACTTGAGGATAGCACATCTTGCTCTTGCAGACAATCCCAAAACATTCTTTGAAACAAAAAGACATTCCTTGAAGCAATTTAAGTTGGACGGTAGTGGGGTATTTCGGCAACAAATTTCAATTGTTACTGAGGCTTCCTATGAGATCGCCATGTTGATTGCAAAGAGCAAGAAAAGTCATAACATTGGAGAGACTCTAATAAAACCAAGTCTACTCCGTGCAGTAGAACTCGTTTTGGGGAAAGAGAGTGCAAACAAGCTTTCTCAGATTTCACTATCAAATGATACAGTCAAGGGAAGCATCGATGACTTGTCCCAAGACAACAAAGATCAAATTCTCGACCAAGTAAGAGATTCTCCTGTTTTTGCCATCCAGTGTGACGAAACGACTGACACTGCTCAGTGTTCTCAGCTACTGGTATACGTTCGTTTTGTGTCAGGCGAATGTGTGAAACAGGAAATGTTCGTTTTGTGTCAGACAACTGTGTATAAGAGGAAACGTTGTTCTGTCACCCTATCGATGACAACAGCAGCAGTTATTTTTAGTGATGTATCAAACTTCTTTCAGGAAACCAACTTTTATGGGATTCACTGGTAGGGGTGTGCACTGATGGAGCTCCAGTCATGCTTGGTCTGCAGTTTGGATTCCTTACTAGGGTGAGAGAAGAAAACCCATATGTTGTAGGTACACACTGCATACATCATTGTGAAGCCTTAGCATCAAGAACGTGGCTATCAAGGTTGTCATCTTTGTTGAAAGTGGAACCTTAAATAGTCGTCTTTTCAAGCTGTTGTGTAATGATATAGAATCGGAACATGAAGCATTGCTTTTTCACACGAATGTACGATGGCTATCAAAGGGAAACATGCTTGGACAGTTTTATGTACTACGAAAAGAAATAACAATATTTCTAGATTTTCAACAGGAAACAGATCTTCATGACAAGTTCCAGCCTGATGGCTTTCAGCTATCTCTAGCTTACCTGGTGGACATCTTCGAAGCGTTGAATGCTCTCGACCTTAAACTACAAGGAGAAAACATCAACATTCTCACGCACCACGACACCATTCGAACCTCCATGGCCAAACTCGACCTCTGGAACGGTTGAATTTAGCAGGGAAATACAGTCAGTTTTAGTTACTTGGATTCTGCTCTCATTCATGGTGACCTTGATTCTGAGTTAATGAAACAAATAATCACAAAATTCATCAGATACTTCCCAGATATAGATAAAAAGCGTGAAGCTTGGAAATTCATCAGGGACACATTTCAGTGTGAAGTGACTGATATTTTGAATGAATTGCAAGAGGAGTTTCTTCAGCTGAGGTTCAACCCCCCACCCCAGCTAAGGAAGACTTAAAAGAACTGGATCTTGAAACGTTCTGTACCTTCCTGTTTATCCTTTGATCACATATCAGGCTCATCAGATTTTAGCTATGTTTGGATCCACGTATCTTTGTGCGGCTGCATTTTCTATAGTCGTTGCTGTCAAGACCAAGTATAGAAACAGGCTGAATGTTGAAAGGGACATACGTTGTGCACTCTCTGACATTCAACCATGCATGAAAGATCTTGTAGCTAAGAAGCAGTGTCAAGTATATCTCTAATAATGTGACTAATTCATATTCAATAAAAAGACTAACAACATATCTTAGATTTTATTTAAAATCTGGGAGGGAATTTTACTCATAGATGCAAGGGGGCGTGGAGAGGACAAATTATTAGGGGAGGCGTGGTAGCAAAATGGTTAAGAGCCACTGCTCTAGATCGTAGAGCTTATCTGTCTAGTATCATTTTCAGCTTCGGTGGTAGTTCCAGTTCTTCTGTTATCTGTCCGTTCTTCCATAAATTGTACTCCAGGTTGACCAATGTCTTGTAAGTTAATTTGGTAAATGGTAACTGTGTGGAAACCCGTGGTATATATATAATTTGAAAATAGGATAAAATCTTAATAAGAATTTATCAAGTAGTTAGCGTACAAAACCTCATAAGGGAAAAAAATTATTAATTATTCCCTTTAAACATATATATATATATATATATATATATATCAGGATTTACTTTTCGTAATGAGATAAAAAAAACCAAGGCATTGTATATTTTAGCTGTAAGACCTTCTATTTACAAAAGTTCTAAAATATACACAGCCTTGGTTTTTTTTATCTCATTACGAAAAGTAAATCCTTATATGCACACGCTGATATATAACCTAGGTTGGACCCCTTATTCGCATAATCACCGAACCTGGAGCTTAACTATGGTCTATCCATAGCACTTACTCAGCATTACTTCAAATCTCTGGGTCTAATTGACACCACTACCGCTCATATACATATATATATATATGTATGTATGTATATGTGTGTATGTTTATACGTGTGTGTATTTATGTATGTGTATATGTATGTATGTATGTATGTATGTATGTATGAACGTATGTGTGTGTATGTATGTGTGTGTATGTGTCTATGTGTTTTACCTCACCACACCACTTGACAATTAGCGTTGGTCTGTTTATATCTTTGTAATATAACGGTTCATCAAAATTGAGCAATAGAATACGTACCAAACTTTAGAAAAACATAAGTGTAGGAGATAATTTGCTTGACTAAAATATTCCAAGGTGGTTACCCCGCATGGCTACAGTCCAATTATGTGAAACAAATAAAAGATAACATAAATATTTATAACTCGATTTCCATGTCTGTTTATTTTTACCTTAACTTGTGGAAATGTGTTTCCCCTTTGGTTTGCCAACTTCTCTCTTTACTTTCCATATACCTTCGACTATCGTTATGATTTCGTAAATGTTTCTTCTTTTACGAAAGCATCCTTTGGTGTAGAAGGGTATTTTTTTTCTCAGATTGGTGCCACGTGTTGACACTTGTATATTTGCGAATGATTGTAATATCTAGAGCTAAGG
>NC_068982.1:94462420-94470943 GCF_001194135.2 Octopus bimaculoides | reverse complement strand
CGTAGTGTTCCCTGGACTATGAATATAAAACAACTTTATAATTCATATGTAAAAAAAAGTTGGACATTTAGTAATGAGAATTAGTTAAATGTTGTTACTGGTAATCTTTAAAACGGCCATATGCTATAGGAAATAGTTTTGTTGAATGCTAAAATTTTAATTTGTTTCACTTCAAACTTCCTTGCGTGTTGTAAACTTTTGAATTAACTGATTTAATGTAAATTAAAGTAATTTTTCCCAAAACATCTTCCATTTAAGTCAAATATAGAATTTTAGTAATTTTACAGTAATATATGTTTGCAATGCTAATTCATGTGTTCTTGTAGGGATTATGAGGTCAACATAGTCTTTACATTAGCATAATTAACAAAGACATTATACTCATCCAGTTTATAAACGTTTCACAACCCATTACAATGGAGCTTTTAAACTCTTCGGTGATTAATTGTTCTCAGCATTCACCTCTGTAATCATTATCGTCATTAGATCAATCTAATTTTCGTCGCTACATCCCCTCCTCCTTCTCATGAGAAGGCTGATGAATATATTCATGACGACGACGACGACGATGATGATGATGATGATGATCACCATCATCATCATCATGGCCGACCTTCGGTGTTTCACTGACATTTTTGGTTCTTAATGTCACCATCATCTCATTAATAATTTTCATTTCTTGTAAACTATAAAATGTAAATTTCAAAGCAAACAAACAGCACGAAAAGAAAAAGCGATTTAATTTCTTCATATTTATTTTTGTAGGGGTTTAAATGATTGTTAAAATTTATAAATTCGTTTCATGTGTATATTTTAAAACTTGACATAAGTAACAAATGCGACACGCAAACTTTATTTCTTACATATACTTCAAATTTAACGAGTGATCAAGAATGAATTGCTTTATACGATTATATTGCAATATTTACGCCAGACAACTTCACCTCCGATTGATTAGCAAACAGAAGACCATGTGTTTAGTAATGCTTATGGTTTTCAGATAGTGAATAAATTGTAATAGGAATTGCTATTTCTAACTTATACCAGTGGCCTTGAAAAAATATGCAAAAAAGAAACGTACATGATTCAGTTTTATATATAATTCCGTTAAAATCTGCGTGGAACATGAAGGGGCAGACGTAACTTGTAAAACTTTAAAAAAAAAACGCCCTAAAATATTCTGTTCTTTTATCTGGGTGAGCCACGTCTGATAACGTAAACTGAACTCAGCTATTTTGTAAGAAACTTGAAACTTCAAAGAAAAAGCAGTGTTATTGGATGTTCCATTACAACCCTGAAATTAATTGGTAAATGTTGTTGCCGACAAAAAAGATTTTATGTCTTATTCATGATCGATGGCAGCTTTCGTATTTACAAACATTTATACTTCAACTCTAATACTAACTCTTTTCATCATTATTTCCTAGGAAGCTTTAAACTGTGAAAAACAATATTCCACACTTTCTGGTTTATTATGTAGTTCATGATTATTATTTATGTCTCCTCATCATCATCACCACTCCTCCAATATTTCACCAGCGGTACCATTGTATATCATTATCAATTATTTCATTGAAAAATAGTTATTATGTAAGAAATTAATGTAAAAAATCATTATTTTCAAGCCGACTGCTATCATCATTGTCGCTATCATTATCAATGTGAACATAATGATCATCCTCATTATCACTCGTATGAGGTAAATAACTTGTTAAAAGCATGACAAGTTCATCTAACTGTGTGAAATGAGAAATACGAACTTATTAAAAATGAATTTCAATTCAGGAATGCTTGAAAGCCAATGGTAACCACAGTTTTGAAAATACCCAATTTGATAAATTCCAAGGAAGAGTGGCCTATATAAAATTCTCTTTCCTAATCGGAGGCTGTGAGATACGTTTTCAATTTCAAATTCTCAGACCATATATAGACCACCCCTAATAAATAATAGGGAGAAAATAACAAACAAAATAAAACTCTTCAGCTCTTATTAGCAAAAAGGAGGGTGTGTAAACATGAGACAGGTCATCCTAAACTTTTTGAATTGCAAGCTTCACCCTTAAGTTTGCTAAAAGACATTTCTGGTGTTCTCTGCCCATGAAACCTAGAAAACTTGGTAAAAATCAACTATTGGCGATTTTTACTACAAAAAAAAAAAATGACGAACACGCAAAAATCTCCTTTAGAAAATTGCTCAGGAGATATTTTCTCTATAGGAAATGTTCTTTTAAGAAAAGTCTTGCAGTTAATATTATTTATTCATTCAGAAGAATAAAGGATTTTTTTCATACTCGAAATGGACGATTCGAAATAAAAGGTAATTATTCGGATATATTCAACAAAATTAAATATATAGTTTGTTTACTTAAATAACAATATATGTTTATTTTTTTCGATCATAACTCAAATAAATAAGAATCAGCGGCAGAAGCAAAGTTTTAAAATGTCAATTCAAAATCAACGTTGTTAATATAAATATACGAAAAAGTTGAAAAATAATACAAAAATATACAAAATCTTTTCTTAAAAGAATAGAAAAGCATCATTTCTAAAGTAACGTTACTCCAAAGGAAAAACCAAATTCAGAATTAGCGTTAACAGAAAAAATGTCAAAGAAAATATTTTCTCCCTTAGGCAAAAAGTGCCAAAATCCGTCGAAGCTCCCATTTTTGTATTTTTGAAACAGCAATAACAACTAACATCTCTCAATTTTTGAATATAAATTTATTAAACAAAAAATAGGTATAGTTAGAAGGATGTGTTTCTTTATTTTTGCCTAAAAAATCAAATTTTTGTTTGATATTTGCTAATGGTGGTCTCAAGGCAATTTCAATACTTTTAATAGCATCTGTTTTAATTCCAGTCAACATCGAAAATACAGATTCACACAAAAACATTGTGACAGATGACAGAAGGGTTTCAATTACTAAATCCACCAACATTGAAAATTGAGCACGAACACCAACTCAAAACGCATTTTAGATTTTCATAGAAAAGTCAAGTTTGAGAGTTGAATCACTCTAAAATACTGCATATCTTTCCTGAGCTTTTAATGGAAGATGTCCTACGCGCTCTGCTTCATCCATGAACGATTCATAGATCCAGTCCAAAAATATTTCTCAAAAATATATTACAAATAATATATTTTATTATTTGAGTAAACAAATCAAAATACAATACATTTACAAATATATAATCATTTGTGCACGAGAACATTTCAAATTCATAATTTCTATTAATTTTTGACTTTCATATATTTGTTTTATGAAAGTTTGAATTTTAGATTTAAGAAGGAAATATTTTCGACAAACAACCCACAATTATCACTAGGGAAATACGAAGGTTGTGGTCAATGACGAGAATACCAATAGTGATACCAATAATTATTGCCGCACTTGGAAGTATCAGCATTGGACTAACAACATGACTGAAAAAAATTAGTGCAGATGTGAAGGTAGAACGCTTACAAAAATCAGCATTGTTTGGAACTGCAAAATTTCTTCGCAAGGTTCTTGAAGCATCACCAGTAGACAAGTATGACCTCAGTCTGCTGGCTGGGAACAGCTGTCACTTGCCATAATACTCAGTAAAATAAGCTGTGAGTTTTCATACAACAATAATAATAATAATAATAATAATGATAATAATAATGATAATAATAATAATAATAATAATAATAATAATAATAATAATAATAATAATAATAATAATACTGAAAATTGCACTACTGGGTACTGCACACATTCTACGCAAAACACTTTCAATACAGTAAACATAAGAGCACCACAGCAAACCACAGCACATACCCAAGGCGCACAGAGCTGCGCTCGGTAGTGAAGTGAAAGCACGTTATAAAAATAAAACTACTGAACAATAATAATAATAATAATAATAATAATAATAATAATAATAATAATAATAATAATAATAACAGCAACAACAATAACAACAACAATAATCGAGCCTTGATCCAATTTGAAATCGCTTAGAAAACCACCACAATTGAACTGGCTAAATATGTTGAAACATCTAACGACTGGATGATAAAAGTCGTTGAGAACAGGATCAATGTGAAAGAACAAAATGTAAACAACTATGACGACTTAAAGTAGAAAATACGAAGGTTGTGGTCAATGAAGAGAGTAGACGCTATACTGGTAGTAATTGGGGCACTTGGAAGAAGTATCAGCACTCAACTACCAACATGGCTGAAAAAGATCGGTGCAAGTGTGAAGGTAGAACACCTACAAAAATCAGCATTCCTTGGAACTACAAGAATTCTTCGCAGGGTTCTTGAAGCATGACCAGTAAACAAGTGTCACCTTAACCTGCTGGATATGGACAGCTGACACTTTCCATCATACCCAGCAAAATAAGCTGTGAGTTTTCATACAACAACAACAACAACAACAACAACAATAATAATAATAATAATAATAATAATAATAATAATAAGCAGTTGTGGTCGATAAAAATGGTGGTAGTAGTGCCAATAATTGTCGGAGCCCTTGGAACAGTGAGCAAAAATCTCGAGAAGTACGTGGAACGAATAGGGACTGCAATAAGGGTGGAGCACTTGCAGAAAACAGTACTGCTTGGAACCGCTCGAATACTCCGGAAGGTACTCGAAATATAAGAGGTGTTACCTTAGTTCACTGGTAGTGAACAGCTGACATTGTAGTACATCTCCAGCGTTAGAAGCTATGCAAAGGCAACAACAACAACAACAACAGCAACAACAACAACAATAATAATAATAATAACACTGCATCGCACTAATATCACTCTCATTTCTTTATAGCACTAACACCACTTTCATTTCCTCATAGCACTAATACCACTCTCATTTCTGCATTGCACTAATACCACTCTCATTTCTGCATTGCATTAATACCACTCTCATTTCTGCATAGCACTAATACCACTCTCAAGTGAACTGAATAGAACAGGGTATGGCTACACAATTGACAACAGGAAAATAAGCCATCTATTTTATATGGATGATTTAAAACTATATGGCAAAGATGATGAAGAGCTTGAAGGACTACTACATACTGTAAAAGGATTCAGTGATGATATTGGCATGGTGTTTGGCCTTGAAAAGTGTGCCAAATCACTTTTAAGAAGGGGAAACTGGTAAAGTCAAATTCAATAGAATTAGATGTCGAAACAGTAATAAAGGAACTTGAGCAGGAACAAACCTATAAATACCTAGGAATAAATGAAGGCTCTGGTATCCAGCATGCGAGCATGAAAGAGAATGTTAGGAATGAATGTTATAGAAGAGTTCGAGCAGTTCTGAAGTCTGAGCTGAATGCATATAATAAGGTGTTAGCCATAATTTCCTTAGCAGTCCTAGTTGTTCTTTATAGCTTCAATGTCCTTAACTGGAATACTAGTGAAATAAGGAAAATTGATAGAAAAATCCGCAAGTTACTGACTTGTAATAAGATGCACCACACAAAGGCAGACGTGGATCGTCTTTACCTTCCCAGAGCTCAGGGAGGTCGAGGCTTGATCCAGCTTGAACTTACGTACAAAAGCACCACAATCGGACTGACCAAATACCTTGAAACAACCAACGATTGGATGCTAAAACTCGTTGAAAAACATGAAAGATCGAAAAAACTTCACTCTACTCTGAAAGAGAGTAAATCATTCGCTACTGATCTCTTAGATACCCACCAGCTTGATCAGGATGAAGGAAATGCGTCAACTGCTGCTACAAAGAAAATTTAATTAATTGCAAAGACAAAAGCATATGAAAACTTAGCTAGCAGATGGGAACAGAAACCTCTGCATGGCAAGTATGTGGCCCGTAGCAGAGAAGCTGATATCGACCAGAAACGCACGCATCAATGGTTACGAAGCTCAGGGCTAAAAGCAGAGAGTGAAGGTTTCATATTAGTTGCTCAAGACTAAAGCTTATTAACCCGAAACTACCAAGCCAATGTAATAAAAAATGGAGCTGACCCAAAATTCCGATTCTATAACGATGAGATTGAAACTATAGACCACCTATAGAGTCTTAGCACCAGTAGAATATAAAGCAAGACATGACAGAGTCGGCCAGTATTTACACTGGACAATATGTCGGCATTGTAAAATCAAAACCGCTGACAAATGATATAAACACCATCCTGAAGCTGTGACTGAGGGAGAAAATGTATCTATTCTCTGGGACTTCCCCGTACACACCGACAAAACTATAAAAGCTAATAAGCCGGATATTATTATAGAAGATCAAAGATGTGTTTATTAATTGACATGAGTATTCCTTGCGATCACAATATAGCGACGAAAGAATTTGACAAGATCAGTAATAAACTTGCTAATAGAAAATGAAAAAATGTGGCACCTCAAGGCGACTACCGTACCAGTGATCGCAGGATCTCTAGGAATGATAAAGAAAGGTACTGAAACCTATTTGAAAATGATTCCAGGCTTACCATCCCTACAAGAAGTGCAAAAAATCGTGTTAACTGGAACGACTCATGTACTGAGAAGAGCATTATCGCTGTGAAAACAACATCCATTCATGAATTTATTATTATTATTTTTTTAATACATATTTTACCCGTGAATTTGCGTGTGTAAACTGGGAATGCATACAATGAGCTTCTCTGCCCTAGGAAAATACTCGGCGAGAAATGGAAGAAATTTTGATGAAAGAAGATAACAACACCATAATAATAATCCTTTCTACTATAGGAACAAGGACTGGATTTTGTGTGGAGGGGGACAGTCGATCACATCGACGCCAGTACTCAACTGGTCTTTAATTTATCTACACTGAAAGGATGAAAGGCAAA
This sequence comes from Octopus bimaculoides, assembly GCF_001194135.2. Taxonomy (NCBI): domain Eukaryota; kingdom Metazoa; phylum Mollusca; class Cephalopoda; order Octopoda; family Octopodidae; genus Octopus; species Octopus bimaculoides. The sequence goes on along the minus strand of NC_068982.1, from coordinate 94,464,131 downwards.
ATTGACCGCGGTGGAATTTGAGCTCAGAACGTAACGACGGGCGAAACACCTCTAAGCATTTTGTCTACCGTGCTAACGATTTTGCCAGCTCGTTGCTTTTAATAATGATAATAATAATGATAACAACAACAACATGAACAACAACAACGATAATGATAATGATGATGGTGATGGTCATGATGATGATGATTTGAAATTTTGGCATAAAGCCAGTAGTTCCTAGGGCGTATTAAGTCGATTAGATTGAACCTAGTGTTTAACTGGTAGTTATCTTATCAACCCCGAAAGGATGAAACGCAAATATCTATTTGAATATCTAAACCGATGACGATGGTAACATGTAATCAATGATTAGGTATTTTGTGTACACTGGCCTTCCATAGATAGCACTAACAACCGTCTCAAATTGCATAATATCGTCTTCAAAAAGAGGGTCACCTTCCGACGTGTAGTGAGAGATAAGCAGATGAGGAAAGGCAGGGCTTTCCTGAAGCGTCTTTGATCGAATATCGGCTTAGTCAGAGATGACCTGAAAATCAACAAAAATAACGATAACAACAGCTATGAAAGTCCATAACTTATTCATATGTATGCACACGCGTGCGCAGTTCTTAGTAAGCAGTTAATCATTCTCGTCTGTTATCTTCTGAAATAAACCTAAATTTGCAAGCATTGGATAATGAAGTTGTAGATACGCAAAATTCTCAGGAGAATGATAAGAGTATTGTGATTGGAACGCCTTTGATCGTAAATCTGATCAATCAAAACTGATCTTAGGTGTAACAACAACAACAACAGCAGCAGCAGCGTCAGCAGCAGGAGTTGTGGTGGCAGCAGCAGCAGTAGCAGCAACGAATTGGCATCGAAATGATGAAAACCAGGGGAAAAAATATTGAATTTTCAATCTATAGAACCCAGTATGATACATTTAGGCTTTGAAAGCACAAAATAAAGAAGAAGCATATGAGAAAGTCAGATATTTCATAAATCCCTTGTGGACATCTTGCACACACACACATACACACACACACACACACACACACACGCACGCACGCTCACGCACACACACACACACATACACACACACACACACTCACACACACCCACACACTCGCGCTTGTACTTAAATGCATGCATGGAGACGTACATATTGCATAAATATAAGTGTATATATATATATATATATATATACACATACATATATATATCTATATATATATATATGTGTGCGTGTTTATATATTTATATGTACGTATGTACATATATACATACACACATACATATATATGTGTGTGTATGCATATATGTATGTATGCATGTATGTATGTATGTATGCACGTATCTAGGTATGTATATAAAACAGTGGACGGGCAGAAGCGTTAGAGCATCAAACAAAACTCTTCATCGTATTTTTTCTCGTTCTTCACGGTCTAAGTTCAAAACTTTCAGATGTTAACTGCTTTTCCTCACCCCGGAATTGTTACAATGAAGAACCACACAGAACCAAGTTGATTCATTGACAAAATTGTTCCAGCGTCAATATAAATATAAAGAATAATTTTTTGTGAGTTCGCCTTAGACAACTCTACTGCATAAATATCATAGAAGACCGCTAACTTGCTATATGGGCCGCTGCTTCCTGGAGAGAAACTTTCAAGATGCAAATACAAAATCACTCTCAGAAGCACTGACTATATATATATATATATAT
>NC_068982.1:94460084-94461518 GCF_001194135.2 Octopus bimaculoides | reverse complement strand
ATATATATATATATATATATATGAGTGTGTATCTGAATGAAGGAAAGTGAGTGTATTTTCTGTCTCTGTATCCTCTTTGTTAATGTTACTATACTGAAATGATAATCTCGTCGCATCATCTAAATACCACGAATAGGTATTTGAATGCACAAGTATCACCGAGTGATGCAGACTAGATGTGTGTGTGTGTGTGTGTGTGTGTGCGTGCGTGCGTAATATCATGCATTCGATCTCACGGCATTGCATAAGATGTCATTTCCTACACTCTTTGTCCTGTCTTTTCAATTAAGTAGGCGGAAAGTGTATAGAAACCCAAATGGTGGATAGTACTTTCAATTCAAAAATGCACCGCCTTAACACACAGTGCGTTATGTATATTCTGCTTGAGCATTATGATAAGGTACACGTGTCTGTGAAATGCTCTGCCACTTATATATCAATTGAAAAACAGGTAATCAAGTTCATCTGACGATTAACTCATCGTTCAATGACACAAGTTCAATATCATACGTACATCTTATCTTTTCGTACATATACAAACGAAAGTGTTTCAGGAAATTTCCAGTACGCATTTTCATAAATCCTATCATATTGAAAGTACCTCGAATATTCTAGAAATTATAGCTGCATTATCTCATCAATTACAAACATGCCTGATGGTCCGCTCTGAACATAGGGCTCGAGGAAATGTCGTGGCACCAAATAATAAAATGCGTAGTCTAAGTTTTCGCCAAAACTCCCATTACCTTCTATGCAACTCGAACGCTGCAGCTAAAACTGCGCAGGAATAATTAAATTAAATATCTTATTGGTATTAGTCCAATGGAGACATAGAGACACTGTATCACGAACAGAGATTTTTGCTGGTTCAACAGTTTGATATGGTGAATTTTTATCTTTCTGTTGATAAGACTCTTGTCCTGAAGACCTTGGATTCTGGAAATACGTCTTTTGGATCAACGACGACGTTATATGAATACTCATGAATAGCAATGTGGTAACTATTTATCATGTGTGTGTGTGTGTGTGTGTGTGTGTGTGTGTGTGTGTGTGTGTGTGTGTGTGTGTGTGTGTGTGTGTGTGTGTGTGTGTGTGTGTGTGTGTGTGTGTGTATGTGTGTGTGTGTGTGTGTGCTTGCGTGCGTGTGTATGTGTGTGCGTGTCTGTGTATGTGTGTGTGTGTGTCTGTCTGTGTGTGTTTGTGCGTGTATTAAGCTAAGCAAAAACTCCAAGGCATATATGACCTGGGAGTTTGTACCACTCTTTCGCTAACCGTTGTAGATGGTCCTGTAGTTGTGAGAAAAATAAACAAACGTAATGTACGGTATAAGAATCGAACCCATAAACTTAAGATTGCAAACTTAAAACTGTAATAACTAACTCATGCGCTTTCACACACATTTCTCATACACATTTCATTTATGTGAGTGTATAT
>NC_068982.1:94453970-94459528 GCF_001194135.2 Octopus bimaculoides | reverse complement strand
TATATATATATATATATATATATATATATTGATAGTAATGGTAAGACAACAAAAGAATGAAAGAGACCTCGACATTATGTAAATAGAGGCATTTATCTGTAAATATAATATGTGACAATTATTCGGTAACCATGATAATACTCCGAGTTTCGGACGTCGGGGCCGAAACCCGCGCCGGCATCTCTTCAGATATTTGGCCATCAAAACAATGCTATGAAAATGACCGTTAAACAAAGGGAAATTACTATGAGATTGGCCATTATGAAGACAAAAGAGCTATGAGAATGACCGCTAAATAAGCGGAGGGTGTAAACGGTAAAGGAGTAAAAATGCTCATAGCAATCACGTTAACGCGCATGTCCATACCTTCACATGCGCGCCCGCACACACACATACATGGGCCTATATGCATATGCTCATCCACACGCGCGTGTGTGTGTACGTGTGTGCGGGTATGTATATATGTTATATATATTTTTTGATGTACGTGTGGTTCGCATGTGTGCATTTTAAGTGAGTGTGGATGTGCATATGCATATAGGCACATGCACGTGGGTGTGCATGCGCGCATACACAATTGCTATGAGAATTTTTACACCTTTACCTTTTACTTCCTCCCCATATTTAGCGGTCATTCTAATAGCTCTTTTGTCTTAATAACGGTCAACCACACAGTAGTTTCCCTTTGTTTAACGGTCATTTTCATAGCACTTTTCGATGGCCCGATAACTAAAGAGATGCTGGTGCAGGTTTCCGTCTCGACATCCGAAACCCGGAGTATTATCATGGCTACCGAATAATTGTCACATATTATATCTACAGATATACATGCATACATATATATATATATATATATATATATATATATATATATGTATGTATATATATGTATGTATATCTGTAAATATAATATATATCTATATATCTAACTATCTATCTATCTATCTATCTATCTATCTATATGTATATATTCATTTATTTATGTTTGTATGCATATATACGTATATAAAGGGTAACGGGTAGAAACTCCTTTTTCTCAGGAATGACCATGGAATTGCCCCTAGAAAGTCCCTCTCCGAGGTACAAGTGCGGGTAAAAGGTTGATTATTGAAGACTAGCAACCGCCTACACATACCAGCCTCCTCTCTCCATGCCACCGATGTAATACAAGTTAACGGCATAGGCCGGAACAGCTTTGCACCAGTGACATCGCAACTTATTTCAACAGCTGAGTGAACTGGAGCAACATAGCTAGAAACAGGAGCTAAAATGCTCTAATCCTGTAGGAAAGGCACATAAATATATGCTCACGGGGGCTGCAATCGCCCAGAACAGCGACTTGAAAATTCCTTAGACTGAACGTTCAGTTTCGGCTATTTCAGTAGCCTCCTCAATAAGGATCACTCGTTCGGCTGATTCTGGGCTAATCCTCTGTTATATTTTACTTATATATATATGTGTGTATGTGTGTGTGTGTGTATGTGTGTGTAAATATGCATGTATATATGGAGTTGACTTCAAACGTTGGCTGTAGGTCAGCGACTTCGGGATATATATATATATATAGTAATGTTTATATGCCAACATAACGTGGCAATCCCGTAAAGGACGGTGTTACTCTTGTTTTAGCCCCAGGAAAACATTTTTTCCAACTGGCTAATGATACACAATCTGTGTCCGTATAAAGCATTTGCAAGGGAGATCATCTCTCCCATCTCTAGCTTTACGTGATACTTCCAGACCTAGGTTTCTCGATGTTATCCGTCCTCAGTGTGAGACAATCACCAGCTACTAACGAAAGCTATCTTCACTCGCAAACACTATATATTCTTTAAGCGACACACTTTCGCTAACCTCGTATCAAGGAAACACGCACACGCACACACACAGATATTTATATATACACACACACACACACACACACACACACACACACACACACACATATATATATATATATATATATATATATATATATATATTATCAACCAGTTTATATCCAAATGCCTCTCATGCATGCCATTCATAAAATCATCTGTTTGTATGCGGAGTCATCTTATATTTCATCTTGCCTCACGCTCATAAACATGAAGACAAAATCCTCATGTTTGTTTTAGATTCAACCGATATATCAAAAGCTAGCTCACATGATTGCAAAGAAACGTTTTAACCATTCAGAGATATTACATCTATGTAAAGGCACTCTACTTAGGCCTAATGGTTAAAGCGTTGGGTTTATGAGTACAATTTTGTAGGTTCGATTTCTGGATCGAATGGAAGGTTGTGCCATTGGTCAAAGTACATCATTTCACATTGCTCCAGTCCATTTGGCTGAAAACGAGTAGCAGCTTTATGCCAATGCAGCTCTGTCTTCCTCCAGCTGTGACACCAACGATGTTCTTCCGTGTGAAGGATGAGGTGGGCGAGAGAATGATTATGTCTGTTAGCGAGTATAGGGCCACCCAAAACTATTAACAAAATTGTAGTACAAACTATTTGGTCATAGCTGCGAATCACAACTAAGTAAGGAAAAACACTAACAGATAACCAGAGTAAGTTGCAAACACAAATGCTTAACCAGAATAACTTGCAAAACTGGAACATTTTCAGTACTTTGTTCTGTGTACGAGTTCAGCTGACGGAAGCATCAGAAACAACAATCTTATAACTACATATTTGTGCATTCATAATACTGCAAACGTACTATTACCATTAGCTATATCAGTGGTTCTCAACCGGTGTTCATATAGCCCCTCAGGGTCCATGTAAGAATTTTGGGGTTTCACGTAGCAAAATAGAAAAATTGTGGATCCACAACAGCATTTTAAGTGCCCCTGAAAAAATTTTGCATTAGATGTATGTACTGGTATGTATTACAAGAAACAGATTTCTTTCTCTAACATTTTACAAAGTCCAACTTACACAAGTTAATGTATGATAAAAATAAGAAATTTTGAAGATATCTATAAAAACAGTTTTGAAATACAGAATGGCCATGGAGGTCCACCAGAATAAAATAATAATCAAAAGAGTCCATAGATAAAAATTATGGTTGAAAATCCTTGAGCTATATCTTCTTATCTACCACTCCATTGTTATCATCATCATCATTCCATCATCGACATAATTAATCATCATCAATATTCTTCTTCTTACTATCATCATCATCTTCTTTGCTCTCGTGAACATCAATACCGCTATCGTCATCATCGGAACAGCTTCTGCGAGCTCTCTAAATATAACAATAAAATCTCGTAGCATGGTCATAGGCACAGGCATGATCGGTGTAAATGTATCATGATCATGTGTTCAAGTCTTCTACAGTGCAATCTTATGTTTCTGTGTTTGACACTGTTGTGTGGTACCTTGAGGTGAAATGCACGTTTTGGGTTTACTCCATTCAAATTATTTCTCTTCATTCATTAAAACTTATCATTGAATTCCTAGTTTTCCTGGTAACGGAACTACTTTTATATATCTAAAATAAGCTATTTTCTTTGTATGCATATATCACTGTCCCTTTAACTCAGTTTGTTTATAGCTAAACTACGAACATGCTACAATAAAACATTTTGGTACCTCTCTGTCTCCATCGAAAAATAAAATATAATCTAACACAAATATATAATGTCCATGAAATATATAAGAAGATATTAACTTGAATGTTCTACTTTCTCATAAGAAAAAGGAAGCAAGGCAAAAGAAACCATTGATTTTAATATTTACAAATGCATGTATTCTTGTCAACGAAAGCAACCAGTAAATGAAAAATAAGACTTTATTTCTGAAAACTATTATTCTGAAAACAAATAAAAAACAAATGTAGCATTTATTGATAGATATTGGTTAGTCAGATATTGTTTCCATAGATTTTTTCTAAAGGAAATATATTTCTTAGTGTGGTTGTGTTTGGTATGAAACAAGAAAATCGGAATACATTAGAATCTCATCAAATATCTATAATAATCTTCGCTTCATTTCTATTACATAAAGACCTGTTATCGCTAATATTTTGACGCAGGAAATACGTTGGTTCATTTAACTAAAGACAAGTCAAATTTCGTAGCAGAATGGATTATTATCATTTGTTTCTGTTCTAACAAGTGAACTACCTAAAGGAGAGATCAGCTACAGTGGAATCTGAATGGATACATACGGTCTAGATTCTTATTCTATTATTTGTCAGCATGAAGTATAAGGTGTTCTAAAGTCAGTCTAGCAGTACACTCATACCTGAAATTTCTGAAATGTTTACGATTAGCTACACAGGCTTGATTTAATTGTCCATTACTGCGGCTTTGCAATATGTACTACCAGACAATTCTTTACAGTCAGTATATTTAATTATTTAGGTTTTCTTGCCATAAGATTAAACTATACAAAATTAGATTCCGCGTTAATGAAACCTATGTATGGTTGTAAGAAAACCCATTACATTGCAAAAGTACTTTAAGGGCTTCGTTTGGAATTGACGAGTCTTCTTTTGTCATGCAAATTAATTTATATCCAACCAAATGAGATATATAATTATTTCTTTAGCTATTTTGAAAACATCAAGAGGGCTTTCAAATGAAATAGGGTTAGTATCACCAAAATACCAGTATCTCAGAACGTTAGTATAATATCTGGTGTGGGGAGAGATACGATGGGTTATATTTGAATGGAAACTTCGCTTGTGAGTACATGCTAGTGTAATTGCAAATTTTTCTTATTTGGTACAGAAATATATGCTTGTAGAAGTTAGGGTGCTGGGTTTTGCGATGTTGGCTATTGTGTTATTTCCCAAGTTATTTCTTCGGTATCTGCTATCATTTCAAGAAGATTACTTCAACAGAATTACTGCTTTGAGTAAATGATAGTACAATGCATACGTGACATCGCAAAATAATGTATCTCTAGACCCATCAATATATATATATATATTTAGGTGGGTTGTAAAAAATCACCTATGCATTTTGCTATTTTTTTAATATCAATTTGGTCGAAATAGTAATTCTGCTTAAGTAATGCTCTTGAAATGATAAACGCTAGTGAAGAAACCACATACAATAATACAATATTCTCCATCGAAAAATATAACATTACATCTATCACACTGTCACCTTAACTTCATTGATGTATGTTCGTGATTGTATGTGCGTATTGTATAAATATGTACGTATGTGTGTGTGTACGTGTGCATGTGTTTGTGTGTGCGTGTGTGTGTGTGTGTGTGCGTGTGTGCGTGTGTGTGTGTGTGTGCGCGTGCATGTATATAGATAAATAGATTTTAAAACAAGGTGAATACACAGTGCAAAGTATAACTATTAGTTTATCGCACAATGAAAAATTACGAGTGTAAATATCCTTGTCGTTTAGAGCTTACAGTCTTCTTTAGGAAGCTGGATACAAGGATGTGTAGACAAATGAAAAGGACAAAAGTAACAATAATATGTTTATGTTTTATGTCAGATATTTTATACGATGCTGGAACATTTTTCTCTCTTCTCTATAGTAAATATATCATATATATTTTAAGTATATAATGACACTGAACACATAGATACATTAATATATAT
>NC_068982.1:94451832-94452803 GCF_001194135.2 Octopus bimaculoides | reverse complement strand
TCACCCAAAACATACCAATGCTACATAAGGGCCCCAAATTAAAGGAAATTTTACACACACATAAAATCATTAAAAGCTACAAACAACCAAAATCACCGAAGAATATCCGCACAAAGGCAAAATTATTTTCCAAAATAACAGATGCAAAAGTGAATAAAGGTGGTCGACCAAATTGCGCAACATGCCCAAACCTTCTAGAAGGTTCAGAATTCCTCTTCAAAGAGGGACAAAAATTCAAAGTTAAATCTGACTTTACTTGTGCCTCAGAAAATCTTATTTATGTAATAAGATGCTCGGGCTGCCAAGAAAACTACATAGGGTCCACAGGATCAACGCTCAGACGCAGATGCACTCTGCATCGACAGCAGATTGCATGCTCAGAATACCGAATGATACCCTTTAGTGAGCATACTGAGAAATGCACAAAACAAATGCTACCACAATTTATAATCTTTCCATTCTATCAATGTGCCATTAGTACACCAACACAAATTAGATTAAATAAGGAAACCTTCTTCATTAAAAAATATGAACCCAAACTTAGCCATTGCTAACACTTTTGAATAAGGAAATTCACCTCACTGAGAGGAAAAAATATAGAACAAAACCTAACATACTATTCCTTCTAAACCAAACCATGATAAATTAATCAAAATCTACCACCTTCTACATTTCGATTATCTCCGTTATACCGGAAGAAATCCCTAATTATCTCCCCCTACCTAGAACTCATTTTTTACACACGGGAGCGAAGACATGTTACGATGAAATAGAGAAATTTGAAAAGACAACACGAAACCGGTTATTTCTCCAAATACAATGTTTATATACCCAAAAATTTTATAACATTTTTCTTACATAATTTAAATATATACTTTAACCATGTAACACAAGCCTTCTGTAGTTTTTTCACTCTTTTTTATCTTTTATACATCCAACCACGTGCTTTCACATACCAACTTTCTCACCTA
>NC_068982.1:94448402-94451404 GCF_001194135.2 Octopus bimaculoides | reverse complement strand
AGAAGAAGAAGAAGAAGAAGAAGAAGAAGAAGAAGAAGAAGAAGAAGAAGAAGAAGAAGAAGAAGAAGAAGAAGAAGAAGAAGAAGAAGAAGAAGAAGAAAATGCTGGAGTGCCATGATAATAGTAGGATGTTAAATAGATTTTTGTTATTGGCACAATGTCGATGTGTTGGCTGAATGCTATTTTTCTGTTTTGGGGAATTTTGATCTGGGGTCTGTGCAGTGTCATCCTTTGACGTAGACTCTTTTTCGTTTGGCCTATGTATTGCTCTTGACACCCAGAGCAGGTTAGTGCGTATTTCAAGTTCTCCGAAGCACATGTGAAGCTGCTTTTCACTGTGAAACGTTGTCCCTGTGTGAAGGAGAACACTGATCCCTCAATTAGATTGACGCATATCCCACAGTTGAGTCTTCCGCATTTTTTACTGACGACTTCTGTGTTGTTGTTGAGCCTATTCAGGCTTGTGTTTGGTGACTTTTCATATATTCGGGTTGTCTCTTGCTTTTTATGATGGTGTGTGTTTGGAGGATTACGTTCATTCTCTGTTCCTTTTTTATCAAGGGAATGTTTTGAAGGATGGTGTCGAAGGCTTTATTGTTAGGCGGGTTGTGTGTGGAGATGTATGGTAGGGATTTTGGTTGTAAATCCTTCTTTAATTTGGGATGTCTGAGTTCGTGGATGTTGAGTTGTAGGGCACGTTGAAAGCATATGTCAATTAGTGTACGTGGGTAGTTCCTGGTGATGAGTGTATCCTTCCGTTCATGTAGTCGTGTGTCTCAGGTGCTTGCATCAGAAACTATAGTACATATCTTTTTTGCTATGTTGAAGGGGATATTCATTCTGGTGTGTCTGGGGTGGCGGACACATAGATAGATAGATAGATAGATAGATAGATAGATAGATAGATAGATAGATAGAAACAGATTTTCTGTTAGATATGTGTGAAACACTGGAGTGTAATCAAATTTTACGTATTTTATCATTGTCTGCATATATTTCCGGAAGAAGACCCGAATTACTTGTAGTTCATTCGAAACACTAAAGTTGCTAAATACATTGTTACCGTTTGAAGACATTCATAATCTTATTTCACGATGAAGTGACGTATGTTTGTGTTGCAACCTCTTTCGTTGAAGACTGAGCTAATCAATACATACCATTTCAAAAATCTAATGCATCAAACTATAGATCAATACAGTAAAAAATACAACGCAGCAAATCCGTCTGGCACCACAACCTATTAGGAAATCACAAGCACAAAATATATTATAATAATACCAACTGTAGATAGATGAACACAGTATCTAAATTTTGCAAATGCGAGAATATAACATGAATTGTACCAACCATAAATTAACACAGTTAATAAATTACAAAACAATAAAATTAAAACAATTTCATCAACAACGAATCATAAGTATATACTATTTATATCACAAATCATAAGCTACTATTTACAGATTGACCAATACATTCGGTTGCAAACGTGAATATTTTAACTCCATGACTTTGCGTTGTTTTAGTTTTTCAAATATGCGTGTCATAAGGTAATCTATAATAAAGAAGTTGTTTTCAGTTGTGGTGTTGACTTTGCCGGTTTATATTCATATTTATAATTCTTATAAATTATTCTTATTTTGCCTTTCGTAGTTGAACATTTCCTTCCTTTAATTGTAAAAACTGAATATTTTGAAACTTCTATTTGCTCACATGCCTAGATGCTCACTACAGGAAACATTCCTAAGAAATGGATCTGTGATTATTCTCTCTTTTCTTTTAATTATTATTTTTTTTTTTTTATGTACACTATTTCCATGTTTAATTCTGATCCTGTTCCGCTGATGTAGTTCTCATTGCATTGTAAACATGTAATGCAGCAAACGAGATTTTTTTGCTTTGAAATTCATAAATTCATATTTGGATTAATCTTCAGTTCCTTGACATTCTCGAATATTTTTGATTTTGCTCTGTCCAATTTTTCTATATAACCGATAACTTATCAGTTTAGACAATTTGTCTTCAAATACTGTGACTGTCAAGATTTTTTTAAAACTTAAAAATGTGTGTGCATGTGGTGTGTGTGTGTTTATGCGTGTGTATACACATATGATATATACGTATGCACTTATATACAGACACCTATATACATAAATATAGAATCAAATATATATATATATATATATTCGTATGTATGTATGCATGTATGTATGTATGTATGTATGTATGTACGTGTGTGTAGATGTAGATATATACATATACGTCTGCATTCACGCAAGCATACATACTTTTCTTATATATGTGTGCAGGCATGTACGTATACTTTATGTTTCTGTACTTAAACGCATATTGATGTATTTGTGTTTGTGGGGCTATGTAGAGGGGAGAGGGAAAGACAGAGAGAGAGAGACTTAAACATAGGTAATATAGAAACATGAAAAGAGATGTAAGGGGAGTAGAGATCAGGAGAAATACCAAATCAAAAGCTGAGTATATTTAACACGCCAGTATTTTGTGCCAATAAGATAACAAAGTATACGGTTGTTTGACAGAATTCCAATAACCACAAGAAAAAAAAGAAATTCACGATGCAAACGAATGTCAATATAACGACATATGTTTGTCGTTGAAACTTATATTCTCGCTTGAAAAACAGATGAGTTCTGACAAACTGATTCATAACTAACTTTAAAATAGTGACTTATAAAGGCAAAGAGATAGCAGTCAGATATATTTGTTTCTTTAGCTATTTTGCATTTATTGACGGGATAGATTTGCTTGTTATTATTATTATTATTATTATTATTATTATTATTATTATTATTATTATTATTATTATTATTATTATTTTGTTTTCATTGATTACGGTATTTGTCATCGTTTAAATATTAGTGCTCGCACCACATATAAAAGATATTGCTAGAATAATATGTAGTGGCATGTTCGAATGCAATTCTAACTTTTGAAATTATCCTTCTTAATTGGATTTTTTTTCTTTTTTAATT
>NC_068982.1:94431282-94447962 GCF_001194135.2 Octopus bimaculoides | reverse complement strand
TATATACATATATATATATATATATATATATACCGGAATTGGCAAGTGATGTTTTCTGAGACCGTGTGCTCAAAGTGAGGTAATGACGTAATTACAGTGTAGGCGATAAATATCAGATATTCAAAATCACACAAACCTGTTAATTTCTGAAGCACATGCCATGACAATTAATTTCACAACGAACAAATGAACTGATGTACAATGAGCACCAGATTATGGCAAAGAGAATTTCTGACATATGTAGTTGAAAGAAAAAGACATTTAAAACCTCAACGCCTATGTATAGCGGCCAAAAGCGTTGTCTCAGACCAGTTACTGTGAAACTGTATTAGATAGTGGGGAGAATTTTTTCACACCAAATAATAAATGAGTAAGTGCATTTAATGCACTTTTTATGTTTACGAATGGCCATTATGTGTTTCCTATTCTGTAAATCATATAGCGTGGCTTAGTGGTTTGGGTATTCAGGATCGTAAGGATGTGAGTCTGATACACTTTATTTCACGTTGCCCAGCTGGTAAAAATGAGTGGTACTTGTATTTCAAAGAGCACACCTTGTCCTATTCTGTATCTCACTGAATCTTCCTAAGAACTACTTTAAGGAAACAAGTGTCTGTAGCGTGTTCAGCCACTTGCTCGTTTATTTCACGAGCAGGCTGTTGCGTTGCTCGGATCAAGTAGAACACACTTCGTCATAACAGGACGGAGTGCTAGAAAGAAAGAGAGAGAGAGAGAGAGAGAGAGAGAGAGAAAGAGAGAGAGAGAGGCAGAGAGACAGAGAGAGAGAGACAGAGAGAGATAGAGATGGAGAGAGAGAGCTGGAGAGAGAGAGCTGGAGAGAGAGAGACAGAAAGCGAGAAAGAGACACCTGCGGTCTCTACGGTGACCGGCACAAACTGATCGCGGCTTCTCAGGTCTCTGTACTTGTTTATTTTTCTCTCCTCTTCGTTACGTGCAGCGATCGTTTGCAGCCGATACAGCAATGATGGAGTCAGGGAACTTGTGTTTGGGGAACCGACTCACGCTATAGCTGCAGGATAGTGTATACAGGTCAAATTTATCGACTACCGCTCCACAACGGCGTTTGTACGTATTACTAACACGGAGACTGAGGGTCTGGGCCACTCCGATACGAGTGCCCTTATCGTCAAGAAGAGTACTGGCTGAGTAGGAAGGCATCGAATTGAGCTACGTGCCGTTTATTGAGTGCGAATTGGAAAGATAGGCGAGGCGGTGTTATCAACTACGACTTGGACGGATTGATCTCAAGCCCAAGAAGATTTAGGGCTGAGACGACCTGCTGAAGTTTCCCAACTACAACCGAGTTACTCAGAGTCGCGTCATCCAAGTACCAGACATTGAAGTGTGAGATGTTTTTATTGCCCACAAGGGGCCAACACAGGGGAAGACATTGAAGTGTGAGCGGACTGATCGCGTAACATCATGGACATTCAACGCAAAAAGGAGCGGATTAAGCAGGTCACCCTGCTGGGCAGCTGTGGAAGAAACGATCCTGTTGTCAGCAGCCATTGGGGTGCAAGGTGTTCTAGAGGAGTGGTTGCAAGTGGATGTTGGCTGAAAAACTGATGTTTAATCTCATTTGTTCACTTAATTATTTGCGTACATCTTGATCATCATCTGAGCTTAGCATGCTATAACGTTTTGGAAAGCTCTATGTCTAAGCTACAACATGAAAATTTCAGGCCTCTAGGTCTGTTTTTAAAGGTTTTAGAGCCCAAAAACCAAACTGAAGCTTAATTCATACGATAAATTTAGCGGTTATCAGTTAGCGTTATCTTCCGCAATTTTTTGATACCTGTTTAGCGGTTTAGCGTTTGCGAAGTTAATGTTTTAGTTAGAGGGTTATACATGCACACATGGTTCCCACCATGTATATATATATATATACACACACACGCAGCCAACGAAATATGTCTTCATTGACCAGTCCAACTCGAGCAACGGCAAACATCCAGCGTCAAATATAACAAGAGCACAAGCAGAACACAGTGTCAACACATGGTTTTACTTAGAATATATTTGTCAACACATGTGCATGGAATATATTCCTCGCAGTCGCAGACAAAATTTTCGGAATATTGACAACACGTTCTATTTTCAGGATGTTGACAAAATGTGCAGTCACGCATAAAATGACAGCTTCCAAATCCTGTTTTCTGTATGGGTGAAAATTATCAAAAATTAAACCTCTATAGCTTTTATTTTTAAATTTTCTGGTAAAAGTAAAATATCTCCTGAGATTGAGCTTGGAAACTACACTAAGGCATCAAATTTTAAAATTCTTAATAAACTTTGAATTTCCGAAAACTGGCTGTGAATCTGATATGATCCAAAGAATCTTTCTTTTCATAATCATATAAATTACTGTAGGGTACAAATTCGCAAACGTTTTCTGAAATTCCAAAGCATAAAAAGTTGAGGGGTTATACAGGGTGCTTCAACAAAATTCCGCCTTTGATCTTTTAATATTTTTAATGTTTTCTTTCTTTTCTCTATGTGAAAGTATGTTGTTAATAAAAACGAAGTTTAATATCAATTAATCTAGTTATTGATCATCTACTATTTAAATTAGTACTGCAATATTAGTGTTTGTGCTATAATGTGTGTGTGTGTGCGCTTGTGGTTGCAACCTCGAGTATGTATGTATGTATGTATGTATGTATGTATGTATGTATATATATATATATATATATATATATATATATATATATATATATATCTGTGTGCTTATGTCTGTTATTATTTACATAATGTGTATATGTGTGCATGTTGATAACATGTTAATGTTCTTCAAATAATGCCAACATCCTTCAAAATCAGTAGTGCGTGAAATTCCAACTTAAGTCCTCGTATTTGATTTCTGAACTTTATTTCTCCTACTTTTCTGTTTATATCTACTTTCCATTATACATATTTGCTTCTTTTATTTATTTATCTTCTCCTTTTATTCATTTAAATTAATACTGGCATGTTCAACTTAACTTTCTTTAGTAAATAGATCCATTTTTGTAAGCATATCTTCTTTAGAAGCCAATTTCTTTAATAAAACAATTTTTCTTATTTACTTTTATATTTTTATGATGCTTTTTAGTGGTTCTTTGACTTTATTGTATTTATCTACTACTGTTTTCTTTGAATTTCTATTGATCTATAATCATTACTTACTAAAGCAAACCATGTATGGCAACCTGCCGAATAGATCTATCGCCTGTGGGATATATATGTATGTATGTATGTATGTATGTATGTATGTATGTATGTATATATATTGCGGTCTAAAATGCAGACGCATGGATGTTCATATTGTTAAGTTATTACACTTGGAAAAGTACACGACAAGCATATTTATATTTAAAATATTGCAGCTATAGTCGAAATTTAAAAGTATATTTAGATTTAAAAACTAAAAATAATAGCTTCTATTAGCTACTCAATAATTAAAAAATTAACTCAAATAATAAATTTAAGGTTAATTGTTAGCAAAGAATAAAAAAAATTTCGATAGCCCCATTCAAAATAATTTTTTCAATTATATGTCTTTAAGAACTACTAAAAGTTCTGAAGTAGCATTTAACTGAAATTCATTTTTTTCTCATCTTTTTGATAAGTATTGGCACACTATAAATTATTCATAAAGATACCACAAGGCTGGTCTTCTGGAAATTTCAAAAAAAGAAAGCTCACTTGATACCTTTTTTTGGTAAGGTTGAGGCTTAGGGGAGAATATAGTGATATTTTCCGGAGAGAGGGGCACTCTTCCTAATTAAAATTTTGCTTCAGTGGGTAGTATACCATATAAGAACAATCTTGGTGAGCTGCTATATATCCCATATAGTATGAAGTGTAGGGGGTAGGTAAACTCCCTCAATATACGTACTCCGTACAGATATGGGAGTATTCAAAAACTTTGAAAAAATATCTTGAAAATATTTATCCTTTGCTAACGGTTAGCCTTAAATTTATTGAGTTAAATTTTTAAATCATAGAATAGCTTATAAAAGCTATTATTTTCAGTTTTTTAATCTAAATATATTTAAAAATTTTAAATATAGCTGCAATATGTTAAGTATAAATATGCTTGTCCTGTACTTTTCCAGATGTAATAACTTATCGTGTAATTTTCCAGATTGTAATAATTTGTCCTGTACTTTTCCAGGGTTTAATAACTTAAGAATATCAACCTGCATGTGACTGCATTTTTTATTGTAATCCACTTTTCTTCAGGTAATGAAATTAAACTAATGAATAGTGACAATTAATAATCTATAATTTTACCTAATTAAAAGTTTTTTCTTTTTATTTAATACTTTGTTAAATAAGTTTTTCAATTATTTTTCATGTTTAATAATTGAATTAAAATAAGAACAAGTATTAATCAAAATAACTGAAAACTGAATTGTAAGAGCACTTTAGTTACACTGGATCATGATAAAATCGAGAATTGTAGTTAAGATTAGAAAATAAGCGAATGCATCTACCCTGCGGCACGTGGAGACATGCTCTCATGGGGCACCCACCAACTTTGTAGAGAAAATTATTAGAATAAATTAATAGAAATAGATTTATTCTAGAAAGGTGGTGCGTATTTACAACTTGATGTTGGGCTTCAAGTAGTGTTAGATTGCCAACATATTCAATGAGCTGTAAATAAGTGTTAATTTTGTTAGATAATAATAAACAGAAAGTCACTGACTGGTATATCTGAAATTATTTTTCATTGTAGTAGTCAAACACGCAAGTTGCTGTGCTGGAAACGCTAAATATTAATTGAAACTACCTAAAAGCAAGGTATAAAGGATCAATATATTCGTCAATCAAGCAGTCATTCAAACTAAAAAGTTAATTACTTATGAGAGTGATAATTATAAGTTTAATTAAGTACTTAATCATTAATTAATAACTTTAAGAAACAAAAAATGCACCTAATTGATTCAAACCATCCATATATTTTGTTTTTTTCATTTATTTGTAGCATTTAAAGTGTCTCCAAATAGGCTTTACTCTCATAGCAGCAAAGAAAAAGAGAAAGAGAGAAGAAATTTTACTGTGATGCAAAGGAGACAACGGTGTATATTTTATATAAAATAGCTTATATAGTCTATATAATTAAAACAAGATCAAACGTCACTTACTTTTTTGTCACTTTTTACTTCATACTTATTTTGTACAAAATTTTAATGCATAAAATTAGCATTTTTAGATTCCTCACGTTTTGATTTATCATTTGAAATAAATAAAATATAGATAACTTTTAAATTAATTAAGAAAGTTTTTTGGAGGCGTTACTTATTTTATTTTTTGGTACTTTTGGCTTCACAACTTCTGTATATTAAAAATAAAATCTTTTGAAAAATTGACATTTTTACATTCCTCTCGTTTTGTTCTATCATTTAAGCTTAAATAAAATAGTTTGCTTTTAAAATAACAAAGTTACTTTCATTCAAATTCGATATTGAGGACCTCATAGTTTAACGTAACTTTTTCCCCAGTGAACATAGTTTAACGTAACATTTTCCCCAGTGAACCAAATTTCAATATGTTTATGCCAAAATGTAGCTAAGGCAGGGACTATTACATAACTATTAACAGTTTTCAATTTGGTTGAGAAATGAGTTAGTGACAAAGATTTGAAGAAGCTGCGAATGAGCAAATGTCAGCCTTAAGAATATTATTCAACCGCGGCAGTGGTTGAATAATATTCTGTAAATAGTAATCATATGCGTTAAGCATATAAGCGTTCACTGTATATTGGCTATATAATATAGTCTACTATTGGGTACCTCCCACCTCAACAGGAAAAATAGGATATTAGTACGCATGGGAATCGAACCCATACCTCTTATTATTGCAATAAGTGTGCTGACTGATTACACTAATTTGCCCAATAATTTCTTTCTGTTAGATTTAAGACCTGTCATTTCATAGTGATGTGTAAAAAAGTGTATGTATTCTGCATTAAATTAAGAAACGGTGCCGAGAGAGAATTCTGTAAATAAAAAATATAAGCTTCAAGCTTATAAGAGTTTACGGTGCATTGTCTCTAGAAAATAGTCTAATATCGGGGCATATAAATTCTCGACAGAAATAAATGAGCATTTATACGCGTGGGAATCAAACCCTCACGTCTTTGAATCAACTTCCTCATTGTAACAGAGTTGATGTTTTGAATTACTATGGATCGTTCTGCAGATTAGTCTGTTAGTTAATTTCGGCACGGTTGTATACATAGGTGTACATATATACTGATATGAAATTGATATATATATATTTTATATATGGGCGAATGTTGATGTAATATCTATTATAGAAGTAATAAAATAATGAAACATGCAAACGAGTGGAATAAACACTGCTCTATTCGTATGATTCGGTTCCCGTATAACAACAAATGCTTTACGATAATTATTTTACCATGCTAAAATTGTCTACCCGCTTACATCTGTGTTTTGTACTATCTCGGCTCATTTGTTGCTACTACAGAGAGAGAGAGTTGTTAAAGTTTATTGGCGAGTTGGCTGTTTAATTGGGTGTCGAGCGTTCTTAATAACGACAGTTACCATTGTTCTCCTCAGAGTTTGTTTTGCTTACAAGTTCACTCAATGTTGTTGCGACAGAATCCTAAGTAATGGCCTGATTTTAAGGCAGATATTGTGGAATTTTGAATTCTAGAGCATGCACTTAAAGTATAAAGATCGGTGATCACTATTCATTGTAATTTTCCAGTACTCTTATTATTATTGCACGCTTTCTCTGTACTAACGGGGATCATATTGTGCATCTACATTACTTTATTTTGGATTTGAATATCCTAGTATTCTTTTATTCTTTAATTGTTTCAGTCATTTGACTGCGGCCGTGCTGGAGGACCGCTTATGCTAATATTTTTTATATTTCATTACATTCTGATTTTAATTCGTCTGAGTTCATTTTTGCTTTTCGTTGCTTCAGGGTTGATAAAATAAAGAACCAATCAAGAATTAAGACTGATGCTATTGACTCAAAAAGTGTGCACCTAAATTAGAAACAATTAAGTGCGCTGCTTTGGCATGACTGTAGAAGTGTCGAACAAAATACTCCGTAGTATTACTTCCTCTGCTCCTAACAATTTTTATGTGCGTCCCTATTATAAGAACCTGATTTCAGTGTCGAAAATTACTTCGTTATGTTTTGGATTTAATTACTTTGCAATGTATTAGAGTAAATTTGTCATTTGTAATCTCATACTCATCATGACGCCACGGCTGAATCTAAGTGAAGTTGTCGCAAATATTGAGATGGATATAGTTTCTTCTAATCTAGGCTTAAATAATCTATGTAGAACAGATGACTTATTGTGTCGTCATAACATTTATAATTCATGGTAGTGTGATTAAATGGAGAAAGATAAAAGAATATTCTTGCATAATTTACTTTTCATACGAAAACAGTGCCATGTTTTAAAATGTTACCATTATCAGCATTTTTCATATTTTGTTTGTTACTCATGCAGAGCGTTAATTTTCAGATGTGTGGTATGCTTCTTTCTGTTATCAAACCACGTCATGTTTAACATTTTCTGTATTGTCTGCAATAATTGCTCTGCTTACCAATAGCTTCTTAGTAAATTCCCTCAAACAATCTTTCTACTCTTCTGCTAAGATATCTGTCTTAGGTTCGAACTCAGCTTGTATGATGCATTTATTGTTGCCAAATAGATTCTTGGTTTGTAGTTTTGAGTGTCCATACAATTTCATTTCTAAGAATTAGCATCGCTTTCCTTCTAGTAATCGGTGAGCTGTTACTTCGTGTTTCGTGTTTACATTTTTTTATTTAGTTTTCACCTTATCTTTAATATCAGGACCTGCCTCCGTCTTTTACACGCTTTAGGGATACATCTTTATATTTTTTGTCAGTGTTCTCAAACACATATTATATTTAAGATTACTTGAGTGCTATCTTATTGTTATACATTCTAACACTAGAATCAACCATGGTTATAAGGATATCCACACCCCTGATATAGACAGGTAATTTGTAAAGACTCTTGAAAACAAACGGAAGAAGGAAAGAATCTCAAGAAACAGATGAAGGTTGCATTGGCATTTGAGACTAAAAGAAGTCTGGCAGTATTGATATTATTGACCATAAAGAATTGATGGAATGTCTTTGATTATAGGTCTACTAATTACAGCTACCATGACTGCCAACTTCATTTCCAAACTAAGGAATATAAGTTTGAAAGTAGGGGCAAAGGAGTTCTAGCTAGATGAGTTCTAGCTAGATCTTGTGAACAGTATCTCCATGAGATTTAAATGCACAAGTTTCCAATATTCATGTAGCTAATGATATGTCAGTAGCAAGGCACCCGTAAGTCATGATCTGGATGCGATCCGGTTTCCTTAAGGTATAAGAAGTTGAAGGCCTATATACTTGCCTCAGGAGGTGTTTATCCTCTGATGACTCTCTGCTGTTCATCTCACCCGAGATTTTCTTACTAATTTCTTACCAATATTGTTTAACTCAGGGCTTGCTTCTCTCAAAATAATTTCCTGTTTATCGTTAGCTTACATATGCTCATATTTACAGAAACTTCAGAATTATAGTATCTGACCTCTTGAATGCATTGTTAGGTACTGTAACCAAACAACATCTGCGCAGTCTTATGCATAACCAACTGAAAAACATGATTAAAGCACAATTGTTTTTACTATGAGACTTTACGTTGTGCATATACATTATCACTACAAAATAGTTTTTAATGTCTCTTGGGATTTCTTTTCAGTTTGCTAAAATAGAACCAAACAAAAGAACAATCAGATTCTGGACTATGTGATTATAAATCTTTGGAAAGAGCAAAAGATCTGCTTTCCTAATGTTACAATATTTACTGTTACTAATGTTTATGTTGTTTACGTATTTGACTATTTAATTAAGTTTCTTGGGCTAATGAATTTGAACCTTTAATGTTCTGAGCAAACAACGAAGTTCCCTCTGTGTGGCTGTGTGACATGAAAGGAATAGCAACGCAAATTCCCCCTCTGTTCACATCCGACTATCTTAAAAAAAAGGAAGAAACATTGGAAACTGTATTTTTAAATCACCATAAAGAACTGGATGCTTACGTCTAGAATATCCTTGACCATAGGCCTGCTCAATCAGATCTGACTTGGGTAAAAATAACAATGACCCTTAGTGCTTAATCTATTTGAAGCAATGGTGTTTTCAATTAAATTCGCCATTATCTTTAATCGTTTACAGATACAAGAATCGAGGTTCTTGATGTCAAAATAGATTTAAAATAAATATATCGTAGAGTTTCAATTTCAATATTTGGCAGAGAATAATGTCTGGTTTCTTAAATACAGAATACGAAGAACCATCAGCGTCAGATTCAATCGAGATGAATTTGAACAGAGAAAGTTGAGTAATTATAGTTTATTTCTGTAATCGTCGTTGCCAGTAAATCGCCATCTTTACATTGTTATATATAATTTGAATGAAAAAGCTTTGGAGTAACAGCAACGATAATTTACTATACACATGCACGCACATACACACACGCACACTCACACCCACACACGCACATATGCACATTCTTTTATTCTTTTACTTGTTTCAGTCATTAGAATGCGGTCATGCAGAGCGTGCACAAAAATACACATACACATATGTGGTTTTCGTGACCTTTTGTGTCCCTTTGTCTTGATATTATCTGTTAATTTTAAACGAATGTCACCACTACACAAGCAGCATCGCTTTTTTGCAATCTCATGTGATATTTTCAGTCATTGTATTGTTCGTATACGAAGGATTAAGGAAATTATTACCTCATTTCAAAACGAGTAAAAGTTGGCGACAGGAAGAGCACTCAGCTGTACAAAATTTACCTCAAGTACATTCAGCTGAATATGCAGGCATGGTAAAGTGAATGCTTAAAGCTTTATATTCCACGTTTGCCTTCATTTATCTCATTGGAATCTATAAAATATTACTGGTAATATACTGCGTCGATCGAATTTGAAAGTTTTCCTTCCATGTAGTTTAGCATCTAAAAATTACATAATTTTCCATTTAAGTTTCTGCAGCATATCTACAAACATTGTTTCAATTGATACCACAACTTATTGAATAATCATTTTGACGCAACGAAAATCTTCTCTCTGTTTCGACCACTTTCGTTTCTTGGAAATATATGTGATCGCGATTCATCTCAGATAAGTATATATGTGCCTTCTCACCACTTGGGAAGAAATTTCTTTCCACTAAAATTTCTAACAAGAATCACACTAAGTCTCCATTCAGAACACCGCGACTTTCCGTGCTTTACAGAAACTCAATCGTTCTGGAATTTCTGGTTTTCATGTTGTACTACCAACAACATATCTAAAGTGTTCACCACCTTAAATTCATACTAGAGTCTTTGTCTCTCTGTACAAAGGATTTAGCAGAGTTATAGTGGTGTAATAACAAAGTAAATATCACCGGTTCATTTTAAAATGTTTATCAAATCGTACATAGAGTAGATATAAAATAAAACATGGATATAGTAAGAAGTTTCTTAGTGTCCAGAAGACTTACTTTCCTTTGTCCATATTGTAGTAACTACGCATCTAGTCAACATTCTGACTAAATCACGTTTGAGTGATAAAAAGTAACCAGTTTCCTGAATTTTTTGTAAACAAGGGTACGTACCTGGGTGTGATTATCTTTTACTGACTGCATGTGTGAATACAGGTTGAGTTTTTGAACCTAAAACATAATCATTATTTGATAACGAAACACTTAATCAAATACGAGTCATTGCAATTTTCGAGTGAGCATTTTCTGGGTAGCCATTTAAGTTGGCGAAATTAAATTAAAACGTAACCCATCCAGTATTTATGTACCTTGATTCTATTGATGAGGGAAAGTATCTTTTACATTATAAACAAATGAATGTTTGATTTTTTTTTTTTTACTGTCAATCAAAGCGCCTTAATTCCCAAGCAAAACAACATCACTATTCTGCTCTTCAGGAAGGCTTTGAACGTCGCGTATTCCACATCCTTGTAATTCAAACTGTAAGAGATATTTGTTTTACAAAACCAAACAGCAACAACTGGATGACACTGCCTAAATAGATAAATTCGTGTGAAAGGAAAACTACTATTAAATTAAGGTAGATGACAACAGTTTCCATAGATTGCCTTCTTTTATGGTTACAGCATCGACAAAAATTTCACGTTACACACACACTCCCACAAACACTCACACACTCACACACACACTCACACATACATACATACATACAGTATGTATAACATTTATAATATATGTGCAAAAGTAGAGCGATATTAGCAATAATATTATGTCTCCAAGTACCTTCCCAAAGAGATTTTGTATTAAAAATTTAGGGCAGCTTCGTTCCGGATATCTGGATCGCTAGACACGATGTTTTGACATAGCTTGGCGTCCTCAGTGACATGTCTCTTCGAGAAGTTTCTCCAAGACAAAACATCACGGTTAGCGTCTTTCCGCGTGTGTATCACTTTAAACGTTATGTACACGACTATCTTTTATCTAGTGAAATTTCAAGTCCTATTATTAATGTAGTTCTAGTATAGCTAGCTTTTACACAAATCAGGAAGTGTTTTGTTTACCGATTTCTATACAGGAAAAAGTGGGGATACAAAAGTAGATCGAAACACCGTCTCTGGGGATTCACCGGCATTTACTGCAAAGGTCTATGTTTATTGGCACGCAAGTTGTTTTGAGAAGTATCTCTGAGACAAAATATTTCAACCAGTGCCACACAAGTACTTTAATCTAGTAGCGTTCCAACGCAAACATACAATACACACACACACATATATACAGGAGAGAGAGAGAGAGAGAGAGAGAGAGAGAGAGAGAGAGAGAGAGAGAGAGAGAGAGAGAGAGAGAAAGAGTGAGAAAGATAGTTAAAGAGAGAGAGAGAGTTAAAGAAGATTTTTCAGAAAAATAAACTGAAATATCTAAGACAGCAAAAGCAAGGTTTTTTTTTTTAACGTTGAATGAACAAGAAACTTGCACAAAGAATGTTGGAAACTTAAAGGTAGTTAATAATTGTATGTAGTAAATACATTAAAAATTGTTGTTTGCAATATTTTTTTGTTATTGCATACATTATTCAGGTATTATAAATTGATTTTGATATCATATCTAAGATATTTTTGCTATTGCATACATTATCCAAGCTATTATAAATTGATTTTGATATTATATCTAGGATATTTTGTTATTGCATACATTATCCAAGCTATTATAAATTGGTTTTGATATCATATCTAGGATATTTTGTTACAGCTTAATCTAAATCGTCTTGGAATTAATATTCATAGACTATAACTGTCCAAACTAATTCACATCAGTAACATCGTTTATGCAAGATACTTCTTCTTTTCTCTTAACCTGGATTTTCATTGTCAACAAATGTTTAAAACAGTAGTAAAGGAAGCTCTATGTTTAAAGGTTACGTGTTAGCAGAGGCGCTTGCACGCCAGACGAGACAACTTACAGTATATATTTTGTGACTTTTATGATCTAAGCTCAAATGTCATCAAGTGCATATTTATTTTCATCCCACCCTCTCCATGTTCGTAATAGATATATCCTTTATATGCAAGGGTCAATTTAATCATTTCCAAGTTCACTTATGAAAACTTTAAAACTTCAGATGAACCAGAGACAATAAGATAATAGCCCATTGTTGCTTCATGGAAAAATATAAAACGAAAGATTTCATATTCATGAGTAAACAAAAAGATTTTATCTTGTTTTCGAGTATGTAAAAAGAATACATCAATTCACACTGTCTTACAAACAAATTTGTGGGTTTTTTTTCTCTTTCTCGGAATGGAATAGTCTAATCAATGCTATTTGGATTATGCATAAGTTTTCTTTTTCTCTATGTCAATAGCTACACATTCTCAAAGCACAAGCGGTAAAGTGGATTTTGTACCCATAAAAGTCACTTGTATCTAGATACGCAGACGAAATTGTTGAAATGAAATAATCCATCATGAAAGAAGGCAATTAACCTACAACAGGAATAAAAAAAAAAGGTGTCTTTTGAATAGATATAAAGAACTTTCATTTCAAGAGATATTAACTTAGAGGTCTGATGTTAATACACTTTCCAATAGTATTAGCAGTATTCAAGAAAGGGAATAATTTCAACCAGCAACTGATATAAGTACCAGTTTAGCTCCGGAGTTGATGTAATCAACTTACACTTCACACAGAGTTGCTAGCCTTGTGACAAAATTTGAAATCAGTATTACTTCTGCGAATATTTACTAATTTCAATAAAGTTCACAAAAATACTATCGTGTGTACGATGTTAATATATACTCGATCTCAATATAACATAACTTGTTTTGTGTTCATTGTTGATTGCACAATTTCGAACTCCTGAGAAGTTTTCAAATTATACCTAAAGATCAGAATATAGCTCTTTATTATCCAAACGTAATATTTTGCTTCTTTAGCTCAATACCATTTTCTAATTTTAACAATCTAGATTTGAAGCTTTCTCATTATATCACTGACAATCAAGAGTTTGATTTTAATGATGTAAAATTTTGATTTCAAATTTGGTACAAGGCCAGAAATTTCAGGGAAAAAGGAAAGTAGTTTATATCGACCCCATTGCTCAATTGGTACATACTTTATTGACCCTGAAAGGATGAAATTCAAAGTTGACCTCGGCGAAATTTTAACATGGAATGTATGAAGACGAAATACCCTGCGGGCTAACGATTCTGCTAGCTCACCACCATAATACGAGGTGAAGTATTACTGTGAAATACGCACATTCTTAGACTCACGTAACTATAATTTACATTGAATTCCATTGACCTAACTTAATGTTATGCACAAATCATTATGTAAGTGATTGGCCTAACAAACAGTAAAGACACCTGTTTAAAGAAAATCTCTTGTTTAATTTACTAATCACGTTAAGCCATACACCAGCTTCGTCTATGGTGAAATATAACCACTAATGTTTTATAAATTTTATTAGTACGCTATTGAGGATGTGAAAATAAAACGTTAATGTTGTGAAGCTGTATTGTCTGCTTATATAGACGGCACAGATAGTGATATTGTGTGAGATTTAGTTAGATTGGATAACCGTTTTCAGGTTCGCACACACAACTGGAATTTTCACAGACCAGATACATTAACCATCGCTATTACTCTTATTGTTATATCTAAGCAGTACAACTGATTGCAGGTTGCATGAAATAATTGCTACTGTACACAGGAGGAATTTCAACCATGTTTCGTGGTCTGCTACCACAACAGCTCCTTTATAGGATCCACTTAGCTCAAGTCATCATCAGGAGGAACCCCTACTCCTCTAACGTTTTGACGTGGCGCCCCCCCCCCTCTTTCGGAGGTGTCTTCAGCTCTGGTGTTGGGTGCATGTCTTCTTTCTTCTATTCCCTGGCATCTTCGATGCAGCATCAACGAGTGTCAGCGTCCGACTCACTGTCTTGTTAAATTCCCCTTTTTATACCTGATGCTAGGCTCCAGCAGGCTGCCCCAGCAAGTTGTCACGTGACACTGTCTAAACTTTAACTGACAATGGAGAGCGCGTAATCTTAGCCCACGCATGCTCTAACTGAGACCGTCACCTGTCAATCAGCGAAGCCAATTCAGTGTCAGCCTGTCTCACCTAAAGATGTTGTTTTCCTGCCGGCATGTTATGACTTTCAAGCCATATTTGTCTTCCCGCTTCAGCCATAAGTGTAAGTTGATTACATCAACTCCGGAGCTAAACTGGTACTTATTTTATAGACCACAGCATAACTCAGAACGTAGAGACGAAGGAAATGCCGCTTAGCATTTAGCCCGATGTGCTAACGATCCTGCCAGCTCACTGATTTTATTCACATAGTAATATTATTAAAACTAACTCAATAGCTATTGCAACATATGGTACGGAGGACATTTTTACGTTATTCGTAGAAATGCTAACATCGAGAGTTAAGAAAATGTGTAAGTGTGAGAAGGAAGCAATATTGATGCAAGAAATTTTCACACTTGAAGAATTTGTTGGCAATAAATTTAATACAGCCTTACAAAGAATAGCAGAGACTTAATACCGTCCACATAAGTAGCTTCAGTAAAGCGTTGCTATAGCAAATTCAAAGGTTTACACACATGACAAACATTACATGTCATCTGTGTATCTAGAATTAAGCAGCAGTTCTGAACTGAGTATAGAGCTGATTATTATATACGTGGCAAATGGGGAGATATTTAATAACTCTTGAGATATTTAGTGTCAGAAAGTGTCATGGTCTGGTGGGCGTAATAAATGTTACAATGTAAATACTTGAAAAGAAGCAACAAAATATATACCCACGTAAGTTGAATGGGAGTGTGTACAATGATACAATTGCATGTACGATATATATATATATATATATATATATATATATATAACAAATAATAAATGAGTATATGCATATATACGTACAAGTATGTGCATACCTACATCTACTTGTGTATATAGGTGCATATCTGGGTACAGGACGTTGCAAACAAAACGTAGACAAAAAAATAACAATAACCAAAGTACAGAAAACACACAGGCCACATAGAGAACATTTTCCTTCATCAGCTGCCACCATTCTAACACAGGCGTTTAACCATTGTTGTTCCTTGGACTACTTTGTTGCGGTGTAGAAGCACCTGTTAGGTTCCACGCTATGGGTTTAGCATGTGAACCAATGGGAGTAAAGGAACCCTAGTTCTCGTTAGAACTTCCTTCTAGGAATCGTAGAAAAAACCTGAAGTGAAGTTGGTTTCTTGTCATTTCAACCTTTGTTATGCCACTGATTTTATTGTTTGCGCTGAGAAGTGTTGTGAAACACTTTATCCATTGAAAACAAATTCACGCACATGAACTTCTTGGACTGTCGAAACGTTTACACAGACTAACTGAGCTTAGGAATTATTTGTGTGTGTGTGAAAAAGAAAGAGAGAGTCTTCACATTGTTTATGCATATTATATTTGCATTAACTATTCATAGTTACTATATCAGTATTAATAGTAATCGTCTCAGTATCCCTATCTGTGTACTATAAAATTCATTTATTACGTAATTAAATAATTATCCAAATAATTTAATTTTAAAAATTAACTAAAAAACACCCAGTGCTGTCAATTAGCACCATAATGTTCTGAAGAATAAATCCATCGCTTTCTTTCTCTTTACATATGCATATATGCATATGTATGTATGTATGTATGTATGCATGTATGTATGTATATTACACGCACACACACACTTGTACACACTCACGCACGCGTTTACAAATATGCATAATAAAAAGCAAAGATTTTATTATTTCAATAATATCAACCTGTTTTGTACGTTTGTGTATATGTGCGTATGTGTGTATGTGT
The DNA here is from genome assembly GCF_001194135.2 of Octopus bimaculoides. Lineage (NCBI taxonomy): Eukaryota > Metazoa > Mollusca > Cephalopoda > Octopoda > Octopodidae > Octopus > Octopus bimaculoides. The sequence continues at coordinate 94,431,521 of NC_068982.1, read as the reverse complement.
GTGGTGTGTGCGTGCGCACTTGTGTATGTTGAACTTCTACAAGAAGTTAACAGTGGCTGTGTGGTAAGTAGCTTGCTTACCAACCACATGGTTCCAGGTTCATTCCCACTGCGTGGCATCTTGGGCAAGGGTCTTCTACTATAGCCTCGGGCCGACCAGAGCCTTGTGAGTGGATTTGGTAGAAGGAAACTGAAAAAAGCCCGTCGTATATATGTATATATATATATATATATATATAT
>NC_068982.1:94429243-94430808 GCF_001194135.2 Octopus bimaculoides | reverse complement strand
TATATATATATGTCAAACCATATAGTATTATCGATCCATTTCAGCCGGTCTTTTCCATCAGTTTCTATGTGATATTTTTTCTCTTCCGGTAACTCTGGTACAGTCTTCGGCATTATATATTTACAAATAAAAATTCTTGAATATTATATATTTGTCAATTCTAAATTAAACTCGAAAAACCCATCAGAATTTTATGGGAATAGAACAAATTATATTTTACATACCAACTAAATACATTAGCTTTTACAGCTTGAATTTTGGCTTACCCATCCGCCAACATTTTTTAGTCTTTACTTCCAAAACATGTTCTTCCGCTTTGTTATTCTTCTGCAATTTAAGTTAAAATAATAATGCAGTCTAAAATCGAAGACACATTCTTAATTTCATGAAAAGGATTTTTTCCCTCATTTTCTGTCTTGCATTTCGGTTTCAAGTATATATTATAATCTATTACTAATTATATTTAGCCGTTTTTATTCCTTTCATATTCTCGTTTTCGAGTCATTTCATGATGGAAGAATATCTTATTACTACAGCCATTAGCGGATTTACCATTCTTCGGATTACCATTTATTAGATAAATATACTGTGGTAGTTAATGTTAAGATATGCATTTAAAAAGTTCAATGTTGCTTTTAAATTAAAACGCGCGCGCGCGCGTGTATAATCAAAGATGCTAGCTGTAAAGAGATAGCCAGGTTCTGTTCTAGTCAGCAACATATTGTACACAAAGAGACAATCGGTCACTGATTTGCAACAACCAAAGTAGCTAGTTGTAAAATCTCAAGAGATCAGAGTAGTAACTGTATTAACAAGTAAAGTTAATCTCCACATCAAAGTGGCTGTTCCATGTTACTATCATCGGTCACCTGAGATTTTACAACTACCTACTTTGCTTGTTGCAAATCACTGACCGTTGGTCGACCGATGCTGGCTGAAGTGGACTCTGGTTAACTCTTTGTTGACCAGGTATTCGTGACTGGAGATGAGTCAACCAGCTCGAAACTGAGTCAGTCTCGCGAACCTGTTGTCTTCTAGAGGATGGTAGGGGTTCGCTCCCCCTGCTAGCAATATATATATATGTTCGTACAGGGAGCAGCACCGCACTGATAACAAGCTGGCAAGACTAGCCACTTTGATGCGGCAATTAACTTCACTTATATCGTACGTTGTTACTTTGCATTTCTCTCTTCTTTTCTTCTTCCTTTTGTCTTCTCTTTTGTTCTTCCTCATTTCTCTCCTTTTCTCGCTTTTATTCTTCTCTTCACGCCTTTTGGACTTTTTAAACTTTTATACTTCGTAAATCATTATTTTGCCTTTTTCTCTCCTTTCTTTCTTTTTTCTTTTTTTTTTCTTTTTTGTCCTTCACCAAGCATGCCTGATTACAAATCTAAACCCAACCAGTCGCCATGCTCGATCGTTAAATCCACAAGTTTTTTTTAAAATTCTCTCCCTGTTTATTTTCTCTTATTCCTTTCTGCTGAAGAGCGGAGGCTCGAAACGTAAAAGACTTTCTCACCTTCCCGTGCGTCAGACTAATACACCTGCTTGTTGTTCATACAGCC
>NC_068982.1:94428255-94428836 GCF_001194135.2 Octopus bimaculoides | reverse complement strand
AATAATAATAATAATAATAATAATAATAATAATAATAAACGAAAATACAAAATTTACCACTTTTATGAAGGGAGATGAATTATATGGCATATGTTGAAGGTGTAACTCTTTTGTCAAACGTATTCAGCCAATCTTGATCAAGACGCTTACGTCTTTCCTCTGAGGATTGGCGAAGTCTTGCAGCAACTATTTGTTCCTGTTTCTTTTCTTTGTCTCATCTCTTGCTGACCTATTGTCTCATTGGCAACTCTGGCAGCTTGCTTTTGTCTTCCATTCTTTAAACGTTTTTCTCTTTCCATTTTTGACTCTTGGCTCCTGCGGATTGCACTTTATTGACGTAATTGTCCTAACCGTTTTTCCTGTGCCCTTTGTTACTCATTGGCCCTGCGCGCAGCAGCTCTCCTTCGGTCGTTTTCATGTCTTTTCTGTCGTTGTGCAGCGATCTCTAGTGACCTTACTCTGGCTATCTGTACTCGTCTTTGCTTCGCTGTAAAATACTGATCATCTACATCTATCCCATCTCCTCTTGTAGAGAGTGAGAACAGTTTTCTCGGAAATTTTTTCGAAAATTAAAATGAGGA
>NC_068982.1:94415642-94422585 GCF_001194135.2 Octopus bimaculoides | reverse complement strand
GAAACACTGCAGACTGCAGCGTTCGTTTCACAAACATTTTCATGGCTACAAGACGCCATCGTCTCAAAAAAAAATGGCTAGAAAGCCGAAATTGGTTTTTATATCCTGGAAATGTGCCACACAGGGCAGATTTCCGTCGCAAAAAACTTGCACCAGAGAGTCTACAAGTTGTTATACAACTTTGTATATAAAATAAACTTTACAAACAAACTTTTTAAAACATGAAAAAGGCAAAACTTACGGAGCCGACACGTCTACCGTCCGTCCATAGAGATAGATAGATAGATAGATAGATAGATAGATAGATAGATAGATAGATAGATTGTTATGACCTGGTAGCCATAAACCGAATTCACAGAATTAACGTGGATAGGGTGAATTTAAAACAACACCACACCATGAATACCTTGTAAAATATTATTAATAGTCAACATAAAACAGCTTACATACAAACAAATATATACACAAATAAACAGCAAATTCTACACCAGACGTGCAGTCAAAAGTTACAAGGGTAACATATATATACACAGTTCAGAAGTTCGGACAATCCCGGTTTTTGGTTTCCCCAAAATTGGCCTCATACAAATTTGGTTTTTCAAACCTCGGATTTCGATAGTGGATTTCGAAGCTTGTAATGTCATAAAATTTGTCTTTCAATTCGTTGTTCAACCATATATTTTATATATAGCAAGTTGATCTTGACAGGATTTGACCACAGAACGTAAAGATTTGAAGCAAGTACAGCAAAGCATTTTCTCCGATGCGCTAATGATGCTACCAATCCACACACACACACACACACACACACACACACACACACACACACACACACACTATCAGATTCTGGCTCTGCCTCATTTTCACATAACTGAATCTGCACATCACCACACGCCTTGTAAACCCTTGAAACTATTGTGTGTAACCTGATTTTTCTTATCAACTTGCTGGGTGGCATATACAGGAATGGAAAGCGACTAACTACCAGCGCATCGAACGAAATGCTTAGCAGAATCTGTTCCAGCGACCTGGTAGAAACGTTAGCACGCCGGGCGAAATGCTTACCGGTATTTCGTGTGCCGTTACGTTCTGGGTTAAAATTCAGCCGAGGTCGACTTTGCCTTTCATCCTTTCGGGGTCGATAAATTAAGTACCAGTTACGCACTGGGGTCGATGTAATCGACTTAATACCTTTGTCTGTCCTTGTTTGTGCCCTCTATGTTTAGCCCCTTGTGGGCAATAAAGAAATAAGAATCTGTTCCAGTTTTCTACGTTCTGTATTCAAATATTGATGAGGCTAGCTTTGCCTGTTATTCTTCTGAGATCGATAAAATAGTTTAAATTCTAAATAAGGATTCGGTAAAATGAGCGAAAGAAATAGAGTGGTTTATAAAAGACTTTGATATATTTAGTTATCCTTCCTGAAGCATGAATTCAAATCACCCTAAGGAAATTTAGTGTATCAAGATTTTAAATAAATAAATCAGAGGTGTTTGTGCTATTAAAAATAGTTGCTACAATTGTATGCAGATGATGTTAATATGGCGATAAATATATTATCGTAATGGACTGATATGAGATGAATTTGTTGAGTTTTAAATTGGGTAAGATCGAGACTGCAATTATATTAGCCTGATGGCTGTTTCTTTTTGTTACTCTAGACCTTAATAAACATAGCGGTGTGAATGAACTGTTTCGACTCCTGCCATCGAAAGCTGACCAACAAAATCTGTAAGATATTTCTGCAGTCAAACAGACGTTTGTGAAACAAACGATTTCGAAATATATGATTACATTGTGATTGAAGAAAACTGCAGTTTACGTATTTTTCTTTTATCTGTCTTCCCCAACAGCAATGACCTTTGATACTTCATTCTCTCACTGTTTCTTATGAAAGCAGAGATAGCTTAAAATTAGTGCTATTGATTTCCACAAAGGAGATAACAATCTCTTTCGATGTCATATTAATTCAGGACTGCCAGTAAAATATACATGGAGTTATCCCTTTGAACCAAAAATCTTCTTTAAAAATCATTATTTAATCAATTAAAATGACATCCATAAGTAGCAATTTTAACCAAACTGAAACATCTGTAGCGTCCATATTTGTCAAAATCAACGGAGGCAAGTGATCGAAAACTGTTAGAAACTTAAATGAAGTAACGTGCAGTAAGATGTAAGTCTAATTTTATTAAGTTCATTTTTATCAATATCATGTTTCTGTCTTATTGGGTCTTCTTAGCGAAACAGATTATATTCACCAAACTGAAATTGGTTTTGAAGTATATATAGCTTTTTCAAAACAAATATGATTTCGCTGGGAAACACTTGTCTTTTGTAGTGTGTGCTGAGAAAGTAACAGGGATGAACTATTCCTCTACAAATACTATATTATGACCTGTATGAACAAGAGGTAAAAATAAATTATTTAACTACAGTAGGAAATTGGTCATAAGACATGACTTTCATCACTGCATCAACTCAGTTCTCAAATGAATTGCTCTTGTTGTCATTTCGATTAAACTTATTTTACTAATACCTACCACATCAAATCTTCCTTCTAATTATCTCTCACGGATAACACTCTGTCGTTTCCGCTAAAATCTTGATATTCGTCACCGTATAACGAATTTAGCCGAATATTTTATATATAGATGCTAAATAATTTGGTGTGAAATAATCTGTCTTTTCGGTGGCAAGAACAATTGGGTGGGTATAAACTGAGACTTTTATCGAAAACAGGGAACAAGCAGAAAAAAAAATCAATGTAACCGGAAATGTGGAAAGATTAAATCTTTCTCAAATCTGTTCGGATCATTGCACTTCTGATATTTTTTACATTGGTACAACAAAATATTTTAGGTAAGACATTTCATTAATTGCTTTTATATGCTATAAACGAACCCGAAAGATGAAAGATAATGTTAATATCAATATGGTTTCAAATACGAAACCAAATATTGTTTAGCATTTAATAACCTCTCTCTTACTTTCTAGTTTATTGCTATCTTAATTATTGAGCTTTTACTTTTCCTACAGTCAATAGAATCTATTCGTGTAAATTACTGCTAACTATTTTATCTGCACACAGAGTAATGCCTATATTTTCTCAACTCAATGTAGATGAATACAACTAATTACATACAAGAAATCGATCGCTACAATACTACCGTTTCTAATAGTCCACTACAGTTGATCTGTTCTAAGGTCCTACACGTTATCTTTTATAAATATTCTAACACTGATTTTTAATGAATTTATATGGAATTTTAATTAAGCATCTCGTGAGTATTAAATATTTAGAGTTACATTAATGTTTAAACTTTTCCTAGCTAACGAGGAAAAAGAATGAAATACAGCTTATATGATTTGGAATTGAGATTATCTAAGAGAACAAAATAATTCATGGAATTTATTTTTGTATTGCCCTAATATGAGTTCAAATACCTCTGGCCCTGTCCATGGCCTTTATCTTATGGCGTAACGCGAATAAACAGTGATTCTATTTCTAAAAGACATTAATTATTAAATTAAAATCCGAACTGAAATTAGAAGATAGTCTTATTTCAAAATTAGTTCTAATATATAATTAGACATACGGAAACATTACGAATTTTCTCTATTACTTTCTCTCTCTCCCTCTATCCCCGTTTGCCCTCCAGCTCCTTCCCCACTCGCTCTTCAAACTATTAAGTATTTCCTAACGCTACAACTTTTTCAAGAAAATATAAAATCTTCTGTAAATTCCCATTGTTATTTTAACGACAATAAATGTATCGAAGCTCTGAACTTGAATTGCTGAGGGATGAACATCAACACTCTTATATTTTGGTATGCGGGTCCACCGCGTCTAACACACCACTGAAACATTTCCATTAAGCTTGGGTTGATTTATTGTAATGGTGAATAAACTGTGCTCATACTTATGTTGTTGATGTATTTGACTGAAATATATCTAGAGACTGTACGTTACTTATGAAGTTTGATGTAAGATCTTTAATGCATGTTTTTCAGTGGATGGTGTTAGTAATGAGATCTGTTGACAAAAATCTTCTCAAGAGACTTTACCTATAACTTTATCTATTCTTTCTTTATTTAGGAGACTCATATCTAGAACCGTTATCGTAACTATCTCACTAACAAGACAAAACTTCAAACGATATATTCAACAATAAATTTACAAAGAAAAGAAATAAATAATACATCCTCCTAAAATAAGGTAGATAAAATAACTGCGAAATAAAATGTAATGCAACAACCAGAAATAGTAAAGGGGATAATGAAATTCCTAAACTTATAAATAAGTTTTTGTACCGTGAGTGTAAAGTAAATGTGATTTTTTCGGCGGTGTCTTTCTTCGACATTTTGTTATGCAAACTAATGTCAACCGCCATAACAATTGACGAGTAATATTTAAAAACATAGTAAAAATGAAGTTTTTCTTCGTAGAAGCTACACTACTGATTATACTAGAGTTCTCGATATACGAAACAACTTCAAATGTCTAAATGGAAATTTCAAACTCAATTTAAATCGCAATACATGCGAGGTATCCTACATTGCTCAGAAGTTTAACTTTATTCCTACAATAAAAATCCATAAAATTCAGCTTAACCAACATATACTACCGTCTCCAGACAGAAAGGTCACTATGTAATGTAGTCGTAGACTTAAGAAAATCGTTTTAAAAAAACTGAAAAGGGATGCGAATGATTTAAATTGTATGTTTATTAGTCAGGGCTAACGTAGGAATAAAAAGCAACACCACCAACATCAACGAGTGAACGAGAAAGCGTCTACGAAATTACTATTCATACTAGGCTAGAAATGGCAGCCTAAGATCCCTCATATCACACACTACAAAATGAGAAGAAGGATACATTGGACAATCTATTCAAGGATATATACAATGTCTAAAAACCTCATATGGTAAGATCACGGCCGAAATGTCTATAATCATACGCCTATTTGATCTAGACCAGTGGTATTTATATTTATATAAACGTATATATATACATACACACACAAGCACACACACACACACACACACACACACATATTGGTTTTAAAGCTAGTAGTTTCGCAGTTTCAATTCCGGTACTCAACTGGTACTTATTTTATCGACCCCAAAAGGATGAAAAGCAAAGTCAACCTCGGCGGAATTTGAATTCAGAACGGAAAGACGGATGAAATGCCGCTAAGCATTTCACCCGACGTGCTAACGATTCGGTCAGCTCACCGCCTTATTAAAAACAGAGATATTGCATGCAAGATTGCTGACAAACAAATCAAAATTGTCATTGAAATCTCTGCTGTGCTTTTTAAACACTTCAATAAAATTTAAACGAAATAAAACAGCATCAGAGCATTAACGCCATATAAACGTAAATATTAAATATTCCTTACGCACACTTATGTACGTACATATATTTCTTTTCTCTTCTACTTGTTTCAGTCATTAGACTACGGCCATGCTAGAGCACCCCCTTGAAGAAATTTTTGTCGAATGAATCGACCCTAGTACTTTTTTGAAAACCTAACGCTTAATATCTCGGCCTTTAGCTGAACTGCTAAGTTACTGGGACGTAAATACACCAACACCGGTTATCAATCAGTAGTAGACGATAAACACTAACAGCAAGATACAAAGACAACCCCACCACACACAGACACATCCATAAAGCGCTTAACCCCATAGACCTATAAGGCTAAGCGCTTTATTGATGCAAAATCATTTGTCACTCTATGACCAGTTATATAGTTAACCTCCTGCTACTATCCTATGTGAAATAAATATAAAAGGATATACGGTAACCGTCATTCGCAGAACTTACTTAAGAGCTGTTTCACGAAACTCTTAATAACACTTACAAGATGAAAATACAGTATCCTTTTTTTCAATGTTTATATATACACATATCACGTAACAAAATATATTTACAACTTGTTGGTTGCAGATAATGCTGAAAGTGAAGCTGATTGTCAAGAAAACTAATACGTAGCTATTCTCCTACAAATCGTTGCAATTCATTACAAAATGAAAGTTACTTAATATCCGTTAATAATGTCTGTTACGGGAGAAAAGTTGTAAGGTTCTTGAAAAAGATTTCGGATGTTATAGAGACCAATTATTTTACTATTACTTGGCTTCAAAACATTAATGACTACATGTGTTGAGGTCAATTTGATCGTCTGTTTAAGTTTTCTTTTTGTTAAAAATCAACATTAACTGTTTTGCTACGAAGAGCCGAACAGCCAAAGCCTCCCAGTTTGTCCAATAATACGCCTCTGTATTGCGTCAAATAATACACAGCAACTATTTTATTTCATATTCACTTCAAGAGAAGTCAATTTTTCAGCTATATTTTCAAATCTATTATGTTTCCCCAGTGAAATCAATGTACAAATTGCAATGTTCTGAATACTCATGTATCCGTTAACGATACGAGTGAGTGTGTGTATGTATGTATGTATGTATGTATGTCAGATCGCTCTTGAGTGCTACTGGTAGCATTAATCCAGTATAACCTGTCGCATGTATCATTGATTGCCATTAGAGAGAACAAATGCCTTCAATTATTTATGTAGGGACATTATGACATTTAGCATTTTTTCCGGAATCCCGAGTTTTGTTAAAACGTCCCACAAAGTCTGCATCATAGAGTTAAGTGCTCTTGTAAAGTCAAACAATATCAAATAGAGGTCTTTATTGTGCTCTGCAGCTTTCTCCTAACCGTGTTGCAAACTCAATATCGTATCCACTGTCTCTCGACCTGGCCTAAAGCCACATTGACTCACTGAATAGACAGAACCGACTAAGTTAATGTTAATTCCGTTTAAGATAACCCTAGAGAGGATTTTTCTGTTACAGAGACGGGTGATAAAGCACGATAAATTTCCACATTCACACTATCACCTTTATACTTATATAGATGTACAATAT
>NC_068982.1:94412653-94415571 GCF_001194135.2 Octopus bimaculoides | reverse complement strand
ATATATATATATATAGTGAGTTCAAAGAAAAACGACGTAAAAAAACAAAAAAAATGCAAGTTTCGGATGTCGGGGCGGAAATTCCCGCTGCCATCTCTTCAGTTATCTGGCCATAAAAGATAAAGGTGTCAGTTGCAACATCCATTGGAAGATCTTAGCTAAGTGTAAGGCCTACACCAACGGCAGCGAAAAGTGCGGTCTTTGTGATATGGAAAGATGGCTCATCTGGAAAGCAGCTTAGACCCCGCCACATGTCTAAATTCAAGAACTGAACTTTTCGGATCATGTCCACATGTGGCTAAACATTTGTTACGTTTTTGGCCCCCCTCGAGATTACAGATAGGACTTGCTTTTTATATTGTGTCTATGTACAAGCTTTTTATCTCTTTATTTTTTTTTTACTTATATTTCTTATATATTTTTTCGATATTTTTTACATATTTATAGAGATATTGTTTTATAAGTTTATCGCTCATATATTTTTTACACATATGTTTCTGTATTCTACCTTCCACCCTGGATTTTTCCTGTACGTATATAGACGTGTACATGGAACCTTTTGTGCGCGCTTATGGATGTGTGCTTGTGTGCGGGTACGTGCGTATATAGACGTGTGTGTGCGTGCATCCGAGAGTGTGCGTATATAGACGTGTGTATGAACCTTTTTTGCGTGCGTGTGTATGTGTGGGAGCATGTTGCGCGCGTGTGTTTGTGTGCCAGCGTGTTTGAAGGTATGTATATATTTTTGGCGAATGTGTGGGTGAGCATTGTGTGTTTCAAGCGAGGGTGGATGTGTATATACATATAAGAGCATGTACGTGGGTGTGCAGCGCGCATGTGTATGTATGGACTGGTGCGCTAACGCGAATACTATAGACATTTTCACTCCCTGACCTTTACTCCCTCCCCTCACTTAGCGGTCATTTTAATAGCTCTTTTGTCTTAATAACGGTCAAGTAATTTCCTTTTGTTTAACGGTCATTTTTATAGCATTTATTTCGATGGCCAGTTAACTGAAGAGACGGCGGTGTGGGTTTCCGCCCTGGCATCCGAAACTCGGAGTTTTATCATGGCTACCGAATAATTGTCACATATTATTTACAGATAAATTCCTCTATTTACACAATATCGAGGTCTCTTTCTTTCTTTTGTTGTCTTACCTTTTCTATCAATATATATATATATATATATATATATATATATATATACACATATGTATATTTGTGTGTGTGCATAGATATACACATAGATACACACATATATAGAAGCATATAGCTAAATAGCACGACAGGTAGTATATACTTCACTACGTTTATTGTCATGCTACATATCGAAAACTTATTACGGGATTTTAAATATCAGTATAGGACGGTGAATTGGCGTAAGTGTAAGAACTCCTATTTAATGATCCTTAATTTTAAACAAAGGAGCTCTTGGCCTAACAGGTTCAGCTGTATTCTCTAAAGTTGTGTAACCAATTTGTACTCTTTTTTTTATTTATATAATTTAAAACGTACATAACTACTTACGTGCAACCAAGTTTTCTTAACGTTCTATAATATAAATTTTATATTAAGCTGATAATGAGTTCTTCATGTTTAACCTCGCAAATAGAGTGTGTATATATATATATATATATATATATATATATACATACATACACACACATACGTATATCAGAAATTACATGTAAAATATTTGAATTGTTATGGTGAGGAATTTTTATATAGTGATTTCGGAAACGATTTGATGTTTTAAATCTTATTGTTTGATACTAGATCCAATAAATCTGAGTCAAAGTTATCCAATAGTGGGTTCTGAGATGGATTAATAACGTGAGATTGCTATTAGCTAACAGCATTTCAATATTTTTTTCTAATTATCCGAAAGAAACAAAATATATCTTAGCATTAATGACAAGAAATGTAACAGCTTAGATAAAATTATTAAGTCTAATAGAAAAAATAAGAAATTTGTTAACATAGAATAGCTTTCATAAATGCTCTTATAAGTTATGTTCTCCATCTATAATTAATTGTGCATTCTATTTTGTATTATAATCTTCCATTCTAATTTATTCCATCTAATATTTATTTTATAGCATTAATTGTAACATTTTATTTCATTTCCAACATATTTTTCTATAATTTATGAATTTCATTGAGTGTATATTCATCTACATTTGAATATGTTTCTATGTATGTACATATGTACGTATTTCTGAAATGGATAGTAAGAGTATACGTATGTGCGTTTGTAAATGTAGAAAAATGCTGGTAAATGTGTGCAAGTATGATTCTGTATATATATATATATACAGAATTCACCGACAACATGTCCGACAGGAGGAACCACGGAAAATTCCACTGAGTGAACAACTAGGAACATGCGGGGAAGGAAAATTTAAGATCTTTTCCTTCTATAAAAGCTCAAGAAACGATATCTCCTTCAGGAAAAATATGGAGAAATACTTCATAGCAAAATTCTCACCAAAACTGAATGGCTGAAACATGCAGATCACAACCCATCTTGGAACAACAGACCCTTAAAAAACGGCAAGAAACCCAGATAGTGGGACATTTTTGTACCAACAAGAATTGAACCCAGTTACCTAGGTTCTCATATTTCTCTCCTAACTTGTTTTGAACTAACCAGCTGTATAGATATGATCACAATTCCTTCCTTCCCTTTTACACCCCTTTTCAGACACACACGCACGCGCGCGCGCACACATACACACACACACACGCACTCTCTCTACCACTGGACCAAAGAATACCATGAACTTGTCACAGCAGGAACTGACCAACTGTAAACAGTAAACAGAATCTTCTTCCCTCCCCTTCCCACTGACACACCTTTCAAATACACAGGCACACACACACGCACTCTCTCTACCACTGGACCAAAGAATACCA
>NC_068982.1:94411234-94412256 GCF_001194135.2 Octopus bimaculoides | reverse complement strand
TATATATATATATATATATATATATATATAGATAGATGGATAGATAGATAGATAGATAGATAGATAGATAGATAGATAGATAGATAGATAGATAGATAGATATATAGATATGGATATATGTATATGTGCATACGTGTGTATGTATGTTTCTATATATAAATATCAGGGTATATGCATCTGAACACATATAGTTATCTATTTAACGATGTGTTTGTCTAAACATATTTATATATTTATATATGTCTCTTTGTGCTTAAATATATATGTATCTCTGTGTGTATATTTGTCCGTCTGTCTGCCTATTTGTCTGTCCTCATCTCTTTCTCTCTCTCCCTCTCTCTCTCTCTCTTTCTTTTACTATATATATATATATATATATATATTCACATACATATTATATGGGAGAATTTACGAAAAAAACAACAGACGAAGACAGGTGGTGTAAACAACAAATGGATGTATTAGTTTAACGCTCGGGAATAGAGAAAGTCTTTGACGTTTCGAGCCTACGCCCTTCAACTGACAGGAACACAGAAGGAAACAAAGAGAGAAACAAGGAGAAAAAAATATTAATGTAGTGGTCAGCGATCTCACACATATATGAGTGTGTGCGTGCGCGCGCGTATGTGTATCATGTATGCTTCAATTTGTGTATGACTTAATATGCGTATCAGTTATCTCATTCAAATTAATTACCATCGTATTTTCATATATTAATTGCATAATAATATGGGCGATCAGGTTACTATTTTAACTGTAAAACCAGTTGTCGAGTATTGAATGAAATTTTGAAATATCAGCGAAATGTTTGCTTTTTTATCATTCTGAAAATGTTCTTCAGAACAGCCACTTTAGCCAATTTCTTTCTAGGCAAATTCATTACAGCTATGGTTATTGCATTGTAGTTATGATATAGTAGAGTGTAGCGACATATAAATCGGCACCCTATTAAATATATTATATTAAATACATTGGATGTATCTGTATAGTGTTTAAGCATTATATGTGTATTAATATATATA
>NC_068982.1:94408979-94410437 GCF_001194135.2 Octopus bimaculoides | reverse complement strand
ATATATATTCTTTTATTCCTTTATATGTTTCAGCCCTTAGGCTGCGGTCATGCTGGAGCACCGCCAATGTCATCACCTTTTCAATGGCCAATATCAGGTGATTGGCTTTTGTTCAAGGTGGGAGTTTGACACTGCTGCCCTCTTCTGAGTTTCCAACCTTGGTATAGATTCCTGTTCATCTAGACCTTGGATAGCAGGAGGTCAAGATGTTTCCTGAAAACATTTATACCTACTCCATGAAGATCCCTCAAATTTTTTAGGAAGGCGTTGAATAGCTGTGGGTCCGTGAATCACAAGCTATTGTAGTAACATAGTCCTCACTCTAGATAGGAGAGCTGGGTCCTTTGCAAATGTCCAGTGACGTCCAGTTCGGGGGCTGGTATAGCTCTCGATGCGAAAGTTTGGTGCCAACTCCTCCAGGATCGTCCATACGTATATGACTGCATACCTCCTTCGTCTTCGATCCAAATAGTAGAGTCGTAGCTCTTTCAGCTCTCCCAGTAGCCCAGCTGTTCCATTGATGCAATCTTCCCGCTGTAGCACCGCTGAACTGCCTCAAGTTCTGCTATGAATTTGACAATATAGGGTGGCCACAGTTGAGACCAGTAGACCAGACGGCTGAATACAAATGTGCTCCAAAGAACCAGATTAGTTTACTGGTCTCTTGTTCGGTAGGTTCTCAGAATTCATCCGGCCATTCGCCTGCACATTGTCACAATCTTGGGGATAAGTACGTGAAACGAGTCATCGTTGCTCATATCAATCCCGAGGTCACTGTATATGATTCTTGGACTGCTGCTCCATTTGGTCCTAATTACCGTTGTTGCAGTTTGTGAGAACCAAACTTTAGCTTGGAATTTACCTGCATTAAATAGCATTCTACAGCCCATTTATATATGGAATTTAGGTCTTTCTGTAGATAGTGTAGGCGCATTACCTCTCTTGACAGCGGGTAAACAAGCTGGCTATACAGATAAAGGGCACTACACAGCATTGAGGTACAGACACGTGACCTCATACCTTTCTCTTTTTCTGCTTGGACACGCAATCTATGCGGACATAACTTGACTGGCTCTATCTTAGGCCTCAGGCCAGCAAGCAGATAGGAGCATAGCACAGAAGACCAAGACCTTTACACACCAACTGTTCTGTTCGTCATTCCATTGTGTATGTACGTGTAGCTACAAATAGACGTGTTTAAGTTTCAACCTTGCTCGTATGTGTTTCCGTCCGGGTTTACTATCAGCGAAATTACAGCCTTCTGGGAGTCATATTAGGTGGCTCAATAACGACCTGCACCATCTAAAATTGCATCAAAAGGTTCTTTGACAGCTTGTACTGCTTTTGTGTCGTCTGCATACCTAGTAAATGTAGCTGTCTGTGAAATTGATAGCACGTCTGAAATAGCTACTGTGAACAGTAGCGACCCCAATACAGTTACCTGAAGCACTCCATATA
>NC_068982.1:94392635-94407635 GCF_001194135.2 Octopus bimaculoides | reverse complement strand
TTGAATTTATCGTGATTAAGTTCAATATCAGCTACTTCTGGATTCTTTTTTTCTACTATGAAATCAACGAGTCGATAGTGTTAAATTGAACTCTGCTTGTCAATTATATATTTCTTTTTTGCAATCGATAATTTAGTAATATAACAACAACAGCCGGCTTGACAGAAACAACACCAGCAGCAGGTAGAGACAATGAAAATAACAACGACAACAACAACAGTGATGTAAGAAGGCCAGGAGTCTGCAGAGGTGGTATTTATAGTTGATTAACATGGCATCAATACATGACTGAATTTATCGATCCCAATTACGTGAAAAGCAAAGAAAAAACAAGGCTGTTTATTTTTTTAGATGTAATTATGTCTGAAGCTGCAACATCTGCATGAAAAAATAAAATAGTTATGAAAGAAATCAGCATATATAATGCTAAAAATATGGCTATGGTAGCAATTAATGTTAATTGATATAAAATATATAATTATCTAACGATATATATATATATGTGTGTGTGTGTGTGTGTGTGTGTGTGTGTGTGTGTGTGTGTGTGTGTGTCTACGTGTGCATGAATATGCGAATATGTGTCCCCTGTGTGTATTTTTGTATTTGTTTGTGTGTGTGTATGTGTGTTTGTTTCTAACTATAAGCACTCGCATACAGACATAAATATACATACAATCAAACATGTATGCGTGTGTGCGTGTGTGTGCGTGCGCGCGCGCATTTGTGTGTGTGTGTGTGTATAAACTAACAGTATGCTATACCTATACTAATGTAAAATAGAGGAATATTTTATGATAAATGCAATGCAAGTGATTATTTAACATCACTTAAATTTTTATACTTAGAAGTTTAGAATGAATATCGTGACTGACATAAAACCGCTTAAACTTTTGCTAGGAATTATTTGACAAGTATACAAAACTTCGACTCTTGGATTGTGAAATGGAGTTATAGAACGGTCTGTCACTCAATTACAAATTAAAATTAATTCTTAGTGGTAAGTTATTTCCCTTGGATTGAGTAAAAAAAGGTTAAATAAAGGAAAAAAACAAACAGATTATAAAAATTAATGTGAGTCAAGAAATAAGAAGATTATACGATTTGTTTTAGTGAGTTGATAACAATAACTGACAATTCTTTTCAATGTGAGATTGGGAAGTAGAGTGTCTCTCTTTAAATTTCCGTATATTTTGTCATCAAAGAGGGAATACAGAGGATATGATCGCTCTTGCTAAATGGTTAAGTATTATAAGACTCAGTTAGGTGGCAGTGTAGTGTCTCAGCAAATACTTAACAAACTGTTAAAATCTATTGAAGATCTCTGCATTTAGAATGAGAACCTTTTGAATATCTTTAATATTTTGTACTTTTCAACTGTGCACAGCCCGTAGTAGGTTTTGAACGATAAATTTAAGTTTTAGATTATCTGACTTTTTCCCACTTCATGGCGAATACAGTACCGGACTCTTTGCAGTTTTGATCTAATTACTTATTTCGGTATCATCCTCCTTTTCTACAACTGTAAAGTAAGAAGTATGATAGAAATGTATCTTGGAAGATATTGGAACACCATCCATTGTTTATGGTATACACAGCATTTATATTTGAACTGGAGGCAGTGAGTTCACCCTCGTGGATTATTGCCTGGACGGTATATGACTCATTAAGATGGCTTATACATGAATTTCTACGTTTAAAGTTCGACGTGAACGTTTTTCTCGCATTAATCGTTATAAAATTTTTCTCAATGATACAGCTTCAATTTGACTTCTGGTTCTATTTATTGAATAATTTCTGTTATCGCTAATGAATGGGAAGTTTTTATTTAATAAGGTGAAGAATTGTTTAGTCATGTTAAAGATTTAAAGAAAATTAAAATGTCAACCAGATATTATGGCATATTTTATTGATGATTGTTGATCTGTGTTGGAGATTTAATCATTCTCTTTCAAACCGGTAGCTAGTAATGCTGCAGAAAAGTAGGGTCTTAATAAGAGGTTAGAGTTTCTTCTACTGATATTATTGATAAAAAAATTTTTAATCATATGCGGATGATAGGATTCTATGATAATATAAAGTTTTCTTGAATTTGCTATATGGCTTGTTAGGTTGAGGGAAACATCTATGGAATTTAATACTATTAAATGTAATAATTATTTTCAGGCTGCACTTAATTATAGTATTATTATTGTTTTTCTCATTGTATATAATATGTATATTGTTTAGTGTGTTATAATGTATGCATTGTATTGTCTCTATAGGACTATATCTGTTGAGGCGAATTTATTTCTATGTGACTTGGATATTTTGGATATCTAAGATGTAAAAAACAGACGAGGTCAACTACATTTTTATTATCAAACAACACCAAGCTAAGCTCAAAGACATCTATAGGATAAGATTTTCTACCCATGTATGATTTCTACTGTGTTTAATGATATCTCATTACGTATGCAGGTATATACATTAAAAAATTATTGAGTATTGATAAGTAGAGATATTCAATTAGAGGGGACAACAGCGAACTCAGTAAAATTAGTAACTTTTATTGTTAATGTGGTTAGCTAATGACTTTACTGCTGACATTACATTGCTGGAGGTTGGTTACGTATAACACTTAAACATAAATGAAATTAAAGAGAAATCTCTCCCGAGTAAAAAGAAAAGGAACAAATGGAAATCAAGTAAATGAAATTAACCGTGAGATGGGTTTCTTCTACTCATAACATTTCCTTACATACACGTCTAGAAAGAAAATATAGATTACAGAATTTATTAGAATTTTGATTCCTTGCATTAATGCTTGTTTCAAACATTCCTAGGTAATTACAAATGAAACTGTAAACATAATTCAGTCACAGAAACAAAATATCTATCGAGTCATCTATTACTTGGTTATAAAATGTTACGATGAAAGTTAGTGAGGTCTAAATGTCACTCTGAAAGCAATATACTATTTAAAAAGTTGATTCGTCAAAAATCATCTATAGAAATTTGCGGTCGTATGTTCCGCATCTATAAAACCTCTGTTTTGTCTTACATGCATAAATGCCTTGACATCCTAATATACTCAAGCAATAAATATAGTAAACATACATTTGGATGTACATTTCCTGGCATACGGTAAAAATACTACAAAAATGGACATGGTCATTCTCATCATTCCTTTTAGAGTCAATGTCATATATATATATATATCAATATATATATAACTTAACAGAATAGGAAAGCTCTTAGCTTTACATAGATATAAATGTATATGAAGTATCCACTTGCACACGCTCACACATAGGCAATCACATACCTACATACATACATATATACATACATGTCTCTCTCTCCCTCCCTCTCTCTCTCTCTCTTTCTCTCTCTCTCTCTCCCACTCTCTCTCTCCCTCTCTCTCTCTCTCTCTCTCTCTCGATATATATATATATATATATATATACATATATATATATATATATATATTATTAGGGTTATTACTTTTTGATTTTTTGGAAGTAAACAATTTGTTGTATCAAAATTCCATGAACAATTTCATATAAGTAGGTAAAATAACATTTCTTTTAAGTTTTTTTTAAAAAGTCACCTCCAACTGAAAAAATCTAACACCACTTTTAACCCAAATCATGCAAAATTCTAGTGGGGTTCATAATGCCTACTCAAGTTTTTACCAAACTTGGTGAGCTGACTTAGTGCAATGCAGAAACAGTATATCTCAAATTTCAACTTTCAAGTTTAAGGAGTTATAAAGTTTTTTAATTTGCCACTACTTATGTGCTACTTTAGGAAATATCCTCTTCTTTTCCTTGTTATTTCTGTGACGCTAAAACCTCTGACTATATTAACTACTTTTCAGAATAATAGGCTTAACCAACTAGAGTATTCAAAATAATATCTCATAAGAGAAGTGCTTGGATGAAGTATCTCGTGCTATGTCAAGACTCGCATAGGAAAAGGAGACCTGATCTTCTAGAAGAGCATTCTTTGGAAAACAACTTCAGGATACCAATGGAACTTTAAATTGTCGGTCGTTACCTGTTCCTTGGAGGTACCATCAAAAGAAGGAAAGAAAGAACAAAAGAAATTTCGAAAGAAGTAACTCTTTTATGGCAAAAGAAATTAAATTTCATATTTATCAATTCAAAGTGTACAAGCAAAAGTGCCGAATACCTACGATAGATGTGTAAAACGAGGAAAATACGATTCATTGAAGGGAATTTTTGACATCATAAAGGAAAACGGTGAATGGCTGTGCGGTGAAGATAGAAGGTTATATTATCTTCAAACTGAAAGCAAGGGACAGGTTGGGTATGAATCTGGAAAGGCAGCCAGTTCCAAAACTATCCATCCATCTAAAAGAAGAAAAAATTCCTTAGTGCCAACTTCAACCAGAACAACTCCAGTGTCAGCGTCAACGTCTGAAGCAGAGACTGAAAGTGAACATCAAGAGTCCGAAAAATCAGATGAAGTATCCACACAAACAAGGAGGAAGTATAGCATAACTGGAACAGCAAACAAGTTAATAATATTTTTCAAGCTATCAACCCCAAAAGCAGCAAGAGTTTGTCGACGATTACCTCAAGATGGAATCAATGTTGAGACTCCTTCGCAATCTGGTATTTGCAGATGGACTATCAAAGAAGCTGTTAAACTAAAAAGAAAAAGAAAGAAAATGAAGAAAACACTACATTTATAAAATTGGTCATTGCATTTTGATGGTAAACGTATTGATGATCAAGAATACCACGTGCTAGTTTTAAAGAATGAACAGAGAGAAGTTAAGTTAGAAGCACTCTAATTACCAAACGGAATAGCCGATACTGTTGTGAAAGGAATAACAGCTGTTTTAGATTGATACAATTCATGGAACTGTGTAATGATGATTGTAACTTTTACGAGCGTGAGCACTAGGAAAAAATGGCATTGTCATTCAGTTGCAAAGACTGTTGACTCAAAAGGGTTTGAAAGAACCGCAATTTATTGGTTGTCACTATCATGTCCTTGATAGAGTCCTTCGTGTTGTAATGGATAACGAACTTGGAGAAAAAAGTCATCTCCCAATATTGAATATACATTCATCCCAGTGCTCCTAAGTAATTACGAGAAATTCCAGCCTAATTTCAACATTGATGAAGAAAAGACTACTTAATCAGCAGGATGGCGAGATGACGTGAAATCTATATTTCATTTGACCAGAGTTTTTCATTTCTTTGAAGAAACCGGAAAATTTCCTATTGTAAAGTTTCAAGAAATACCCATCTTAAGTAATGCAAGATGGAATTCTCGAGCAATACTAGCTCTTTTCGCATTTATTCTTCAACCAGAGAAAAGAGTTTTGCTTCTCAATATTTGTCGATTCATCTCTTACAGCTGGACAGATTTTTGGTTTACTCACCAAATCTTCAATGCACGTGATTATCAGAAATTATGTGGTAACCTGCGAGTTCATAAAAAAAGCATTGAATTCTATAAAAACTTTTTCCAGAACAAATCAGAGTGCAGAACGGGCAATCAAGAGCCTTCAAGATCTGTATGATGTTTGTAAAAAGGAGAAATTTAGGTTCGATTTGTTTCATCTAACAAAACATTAATTCTTTGTTATCTAGAATGATTTTATCAGAATTGGGGATTTTTCTAAGTATGGCTCTCAGCTGGGTATAAAAGATTGTTTTTTCTTCATCACAGCAAGTCAAAGTAGGTGCATAGACACTTATTAGAGTAGCAAACCGCTTACCTTTCAAGTGCAACCGTAGCGTCATTATACGTTCATTTATAGGAACAGGGAGCTCTTCCAACTTCTTAAGGATATCAGATCGGACTGCAAAACCAGCACCAGCCTCTCTGCGCTCCTTCTTCTGCCTTCCTTTCCAAAAAAAGGTGTATCCACATCCTACTTCCTCAAGCTGACCATCACCTTCTATACGAGTCTCTGAGAGTGCAGCTGTATCAATTTTATAACGGTTCAGCTCACGAGCAACAAGCGCAGTACGTCTTTCAGGCCTACAATCAGTCTTGTTGTCCAACAGAATGCGAACATTCCAACATGAAATGTTTAAGTTCCGTCCAGTTTATATAAATAAAAGACTCTTTGTTTTTCGAGCGCAGGCTGGCCATCCGTCAGCCGTGCTAAACTGACCAGATATGGAAAGACAGGCAATTTTTGGTTCACCTTTTCTAGAACCTCCCCGGTCTCTGGATGAGCAGTGTACTCTCCAAATGGAGCTTCTCAGACACCCATGCAGCAACCGAATCCTACCGCTGTCTTGGGCGACAAGGAGACGACTTTATATCAAGCATGGGCCGCCTACGTGCAGGTCGCTGACTAAATGCTTCCAACCGGCAGGTGTGCCTCCTTCACCACCTTCCCATCGCCGCAGGACTTCCGAATAAAAAATAAATAAATAAATAAATAAAATATATACTAAAAATGAAGAAAATATATACGAAAAATAAGATGAATATATACTAAAAATAAGATAAATATATTTAGGGAAAAAAACGCACATATCGAGCAGAGGTTGGCAATACCTGTGCTGAGTTTTAGGTCCAATGAGGCTTGCACAACACATCATGGACCCTCTCCACTTTATTGACATTATCCAGAGACAAGCCGGAGCAAGACGTCTGGTGCCAATATAAGTCGCAGGCTCAGAGATGTGGGAGCGCCGTGATCTCCAGCACAAACCAAAGATCCCCAAAATGTCCAATGCCATTCCCTGCATATTTAGTTTTATATCAGAGTGACTGTCTCCTAGAGACATGCTTCAACAAAAGCTGAGGGGTGCCTCACTCCCAGTGGTCTTTCAGCACGCCGGACGCCACCCCGGAATTTCTGCGTACCCGTGTTATTGCTAGATAGCCGTTGAGCCTGCACTAGGTCCATCCGAGCTTTCAATGGTCTTGTTTTTAATCTTGCTGGGTTTCTAGCAACCCTCCTCACCAGGGTAGCCTGGTGGGGGTGCCAGTTTAGCCACCGGCAACCCGACCATGCAACAGGTTGTACTGGATTACATGTAACCAGTAGCACTTATGAGAGCCACATACATACATACATATATACATACACGGTGGTGCACCAGCATGACCGCAGCCACTTGGCTGAAACACATAAATAAATAAATAAATAAAACATACAGACAGACAGACATACAGACAGACAGACAGATATACAGACAGACAGACAGACAGACAGACAGACATCATTATATATAATTACATTCTGTAATGCAATAATTTCTATCAAATTTGTATTAGATATATCTCACCAATTTAGGAAATCCCAGTTGATTCTCATCGTATACTTACGCCTAAATTATAATCTAGACTTCAACTCCAAATGCTTGTGCAATACAGTTGCTGATTAGCAGCCAAAACTAATTCCATGTGGTACCAAACATGACATCGAAATGCAAAGAGCATCGTAGTGCTAATTTAACATTGTTAAGAGATATTTATAAGGTATAAATAGATATCTCTTTATATATTTGTATCATATCTAAAGTGCATACTACCTAAAATATAGAGGGAATATAATTTCAACTCTTGACAAAGAATTAAACCATAAAAATAATCCTGTAAAAATGTATTCACGTTGTTACATGATTATAAATATGGTTCAGTTCTTTGTTTATGTTTTGTTCCTATTCATGAACAAATTGTAAATAAATTGTTTCCAGGCATATGTTTGGAGCAGATCAGTCTGATCTCAAACAGTGCTGGTTATAACTTTGGTTATAACATCTGAGAAAACATGCAACTAACAAAATGCACAGAAGCAATACAGCTGATTTTTCTCATCTACTAGGGTAAATCAAAAGTTATACGCGATCTGTTTCTGTAATTAACAAGTGCAGGGGATGAACACGTACATGATCTTTCGACATAGCCATCTTGATTTTCGATGAACTTCCTCCAGCGGTCAAAAACCTTGCTTATTCCATTGGAGAAACATATTTTCGGCTGCTCACGCAGCTATTTATGGACTGCTCCCTACGCTTCTTCGTTGGTAGTAAATCGACGATCTTGTAAAGGTTGTCTGAGCGGTCTAAAGGGACGTGATCTGGACTCTGTGCAGGGTGTTCCAGCAACTCGAGATCCAAATTTTTTAATAATTTCAGCGGTGTGAGCGGCCATATATGGGCGTACATAGTCGTGCCACAATAACATTTGTTTTGACAATAGACCTCGGCGTCTGGTAAGAATTGCTGGTTTCAGTTTCTTGGACAGCATTTCATTGTAGCCAACACTGATGACTGTAGACCCCTTTTCCAGGTAATGTTATCGTTAGCATCACTTTTTATGTAGAAGGTTGAGTCTTGAATTTCTTTCTCGCTGGTGATTCCGTGTGTTTCCTCTGCTTTTGGTTCCTTATTAAAATTAAAAATCCGACCCTCGTCTGCCGTGACTAATATTCTCCAAAAATGCTTCGCCTTCATTGTTGTAGCGGTCGTGTAAGCATTAACAGATCTCCACATGATTGCGCTAATGCACTTGGGTAAGGTCTCTTGGCACTTATCGCGCACAGACTTTACAGATGTGAAGCTTAAAGTGGATAATTCCATATGCAGAACTATGACTAATTTGTAGAAAACATGCCACCTCGTCGATGGTCACTCATCAGTTCGTCAGAACAACTTCTCGAGCTCGTTGAATATTCATGCCAGTGGTAAAGAAGGAGGGACATCCTGTTCCCTCTTTGTACTTCACGCTTTCCCGGCCATTTTAAAATTTCGCGATCCACCCATACACACTTCTACGTTTTAGAGTGCTACACCCATATTGTACTGGAAGCCTGCGATGAATTTCAGTCCTGGATACATCTTCAAACCATAGAAATCGGATCATAATCTCTGTTCTTTCTTGATGTATATTGGCAGCGGAGTAGGCATATTTACTCTGCAGCACAAGAAAGAAAACTTGAGCAATCAAGGTCAAACCTCTGTTGCATAACCACAAGAGTAACACGTTTTATCACCGCTCAAAGCAATTTTGGTGAAAGTGCGGATAATTTTTGACTTAACCTCATATTTTAACATTTATTTTCTAATTTGCTGCCAGATAAATATGAATTATATGTTTCTAAGATCTTCATATTACCAGTCAGCAAGGACCCACAATGTGATCAATCCATGTGGTACATTCATTAGTCACATATCCATCAAATCAAGCTCTGGTACGCTAAACAAAATAAGGGATATGAAATAAAATATTTCTAGATGTCATGAAAAAAACTGAATGTTTATGTCAGGAAAAAAAAACTGAATGTTTAATGGAAGTTTTATTTAAGCAAGGTTAAATTCAGCTTCAACAGCAACTGCTACAAAAACAACCATCACATATTTTATTGATGCTGGAGAGCATCCTCTGAGAAACTCTCATAATAATACTAGATCTATAAGAGTGCGAGGCTTTTTCTCCCAAATATATCGTTATTTCTGGAATATGAAGAACACTACTTCGTCATTGAAGAATTGTTGGTTTTCTACAAGATGCAAATTTGCACCCTTTTGCAGTAATGCTTACACAACGTTCACAAATCTTTTGTTACAATACATACGCTACATACCTAAGAAGATCCACATTCCAGTATGGGCTACTTCCAAAAACAAAACTCCACATGCCTAGTCAAGAAACAATCGCACACAAGTCCTCTTGTTACTCTTATCTCCAGACAGCGTGAATCTTCAAGTAAAACTTACATTAGATTACTACTCGCATATGTAAATCAGTATGGTTGAGTATGCAATCATTGTAAGTCACCTCCAAAAGGGAGGTAATTCTAGAGATTAGTAGATAATTAACAACAATCACTGTGTCTTCAGATTACCAAATAATTAACAACAATCATTGTCTCAGTTGTCCGGTCTCCACACTT
This sequence comes from Octopus bimaculoides, assembly GCF_001194135.2. NCBI lineage: Eukaryota > Metazoa > Mollusca > Cephalopoda > Octopoda > Octopodidae > Octopus > Octopus bimaculoides. The sequence goes on along the minus strand of NC_068982.1, from coordinate 94,397,758 downwards.
TGTCATATCGTGTACTCATTCGAATTAATTTATAACATATCTCTCCTCATTATGTTTTCCTCACTGCCAATCCCTTATTAGACAGCGTAGCAAACAGTTTAGCTAGTTGTTTTCCTATTTAACTATAAAATTCTGGGATTTCCACACTAACATTTTCTTTTTCCAAACAGCGACATACAAATGTTCTATGCTGAACGTAAACCGGAGTAATCTCACCAAACTTAGACTTGCCTCAGTCTGTAAAAACATTTTTGCAGTTCTGAGACTGCTTTTATCGCTTGTGAAAGTGGATGTTACTCAATAGTTAGGTTTGGATAGGGAAAAAAAATAACATTGAATCATTGATTATGGAGTCATACGTAATCTCATTACTCTCTATAATATGCCTTTTGTTCTAGATACAGGCAGTTAATAGTTACGCGTGAGAGATATAGTTCAAAGGTAGCTGTAAACTATGTGACTACTACATATAAGACCCAGGAACCCATGTATCGCTTTATATATAGGTACGTGTGTGTATGTATATATATACGTATACATATATGGATATATATATATAAATACGCACGCGCACACAACACACACACACACACACACACACATATATATATATATATATATATATATATACATAAAAAACCCATATCCAAACACATACACACATATTACCATTTAATATTTCAGACAACTTCCTAGTGTCTGTTCATTCGCACGCGTTTTTGTTTGTTTTAGTGTGCATCAAATGTGAGAAACTAATTGACAAATTATTATGTACATATTTAAAAGGTTATGCTTTCTGTAGAAAAAAACAGAGACAATGTAGTTGGTATGTGAAAATAAATACCAAGCATTAGTGGAAAGGTGAAGAGTTTATATGTATTATCGTAATTTCCAGAGAGATTTGCTAATATAAACATATTAAGGCACCGAGGAAAAACGTCCGGTCGAATATTGCAAAATATCTTCCAAACGGATGTGCGATCATTTAATGGGAAGATTTACAGTTTTCAAATTACTTTTAGATTTAATCTTTCTTTTATATTATAAACGTCAATTATAAAAGCCTATAAACTAACATCCTTACATGTCTGTAAACTTAACATCTTCTAAATAAATGTCAAGATTTTATCCCGTTTACAAAAGTTAAAATTCTACCTCTTATATCATGAATTTAATCCGTCAGGCAAGCTTTAAATATCGCTGCACAAAAGGATAATGTTGATTTGACGGTTGAGTTATATGAACACCCTACAGACACATACTGACAAGACAGTGATGCTATTCAATATATATAAATAACTATACTTAAAATGTAAGATAAATTCAGCGAAGTAGGATTTAAACCTCTCGCAGTTCGACTTTACTTTTCACATTTCGGAATGAATCAAATTCATTTCGAATTATTCCCATGTTAGAAGCGCAATTTAGAAACGGAAATACAATCATAATACGATTAAGATACAATTGTATAACTCACCTACGATGCCTTTCAATAACTAAGTCAACTAATCGAGATTTAAGGGTTTTTATACTTGATACGAACTGTCGACCTTTTAATCAAGGATTCAGTGAGCTCAGCTTTCATCTCTAATTGCTAGTGCGATTTTAATCTATTTACTGAACGACCTCTGTATAATTTTACTGTCTTTTATAATTAATGCTGATTATGATGAAGATGGTGGTGACAGTGGTTGTGATGATAGCGATTTGGATAAGGATCTCTTTAAACTAACATATGCAAATTGATATCTGGTTCATTAAATACATCAACATATACACTAACACTTATATATATCTTTGTGAGAGAGTGAGTGCGCACGCGCGCGCAATTACAGACACTCATACACACACACACAACTTGTTGGTACTTCAATTTTGAAAATAACTAAGACGAGAGAGAAAGACCGCCGCGTAAGCAATATGTGGAATATATGCCTTCACGCCTGAGGAAACCATGAGAATCGCGGTATTTCATTGTCACAGAGATGCATAACACACCAACCGTAGTAGTGTCAGATTACCTGTCTGTTTATTAGTCCAAAAAGTTCATGACCTGACATACCCTGGGCACTGAATGACCAGACTTTTTCTGTGACACCTGACGTCTTGGATTAAGGGTAAGGCAGACTGAAATGACTGAAATGTACCAGCAATGCACTTGGATGCCCAGTCTCGTAGTAGTCAAAGGTATTCGTCTTACTGTGACGTTGCTAGGTATTGACTTCTCAGGAAGCTAGATCCGGCCATGTTGGTATTCGAAGGTGCTGCGGCGGAGATATTCAACGAATGGAGAATTCCACTTCTGAAGTATGATCTGGATAGCCGAGATCATATAACTCCATAGTATCCAACAGACAGTAGTTTTCGCGATTAAGTAGAGGCGCACTGATCTCATCAAAAGCGTTTCTTACTTTAGGCTTGGAATTCCCCATCTGTGAAATTGTCCCGCCACAGCAACTTCCAATACCACCACGGCCAGAGCAGATGTAAGGGAGATAACTCTGCCCTGCCCGCAGCACGAACAATTATTTTTTAGTTACAAAACCAACTGAGCATTACGTATTTCTACCTCCATTTGTAGAGAGGTTATGCGCTTCAGCTATTTGGGCCCGACGAGTCGCCTACATTCATAAGCACTTTATGGGTCCGACACCAGTGGTCACTCTAGGACCGAGCATGACATTTTAACTTCCTAATATAAATATGTGCGCGCGCGCGTGTGTGAATGTATATATGTACACGTATATATGTATGTATGTACACATATATATGCATATATGTGCATGAGTGTATGCATAGATATGTGTATGTGCGTATGAGTATGTGGTGGGTGCATGGCTTAGTGATTAGGGTATTCGGCTCACGAAATCCATCGGCGCGTTGTGTCCTTGAGCAAGACCCTTTATTTCACGTTGCTCCAGTTCACTCAGCTGGCAAGAATGAGTAGTACCTGTATTTCAAAGGGCCAGCCATGTCACATCCTGTGTCTCGTGGAATATCACTGAAAACTATGTTAAGAGTACATGCTAATTTCACGAGCGGGCTGTTCCGTTGACCGGATCAACTGGAACTATCACCGGTGTATCTGACGTAAAGCCAGTTATGTGTCAGTGTATGTGTGTATGTGAGTGTGTGTGTGTGTGTGTGTGTGTGTGTGTGTGTGTGTGTGTGTGTGTGTGTGTGTGTGTGTGTGTGTGTGTGTGTGTGTGTGTGTGTGTGTGTGTGTGTGTGTGTGTGTGTGTGTGTGTGTGTGTGTGTGTGAAAGTACAAATGAAGTTCTCTCGATTTGTTTCTTCCGGAAAATTTGCTATGAAAATATAGGCAGTTTTATACTTCAATAACAATAGCAACGACAACAACAGCAACAACAACAACAACAGCAATAATAATAATTATAATAATAACAACAACAATAATAATAATAATAATAATAATTATTATTATTATTATTATTATTATTATTATTATTATTATTATTATTATTATTTTTGCCTTTCAGACTGATTTTTGCCTTTGTGACTGAGACTGATCCTTAAGTCGAAATTAAAAGGACGGAATAATATCGAAGCTATCAACACATGGGCACTTTCACTCCTTAGATATGAAAGAAGGGGTAATCGTATGGACAGTAGTCGAACCAAACAGAAAGACAAATAAGTTGCTAACTAGATATGGGTCACTCCACCCAAAAAGTTACACAGACAGACTGTATGTACCAAGAAAAAGAGGGGGAAGAGGACTTATTGGATGCGACACAGATAACATAGCATGGTATGTAAAAAATGCCGAAGAACCAGTATTATTAGTAGAAGGTCCAGCTTCTGTAGGATTAAAGACTGCAAAGATAAAGTACTGTACAAGAAATTGAAAACGAATGAAACTGAAAATATGTGGGTAAAGAAAAGAATGCATGGTCAATTTCATAGGTATGTTGAAGATAAGGCAGACAGAGAAAAAAGATGGCTGTAGATAATTAAAAGTGATTTAAAACCGAAAATGGAGGCTCTAACCTGTGCTGCCCAAGAGAAAGCGCTAAGAACAAACTACATAAAATACTGAATAGACAACACTGCTGAAAGTGTTAAGTGCAGAATCTGTGGACAAAATGTGCCCCACTAGCTCAGAAAGAATATAAGAGACGCCACGGCAATATAGCCAGGCTTGTCCATGGGACACTTTGCACAAGTATGGACTTGATAGAGCAAAAAATTCGTACGACCCCAGCGTTAGAATCTGTGCAAAAGCTATGATAATAATAATAATATATTTTTCTAGTCTAGGCACAAGGCCCGAAATTTGCGGGGAGAGGCTAGTCGATTACATTGACCCCAGTGCGCAACTGGTACTAAATTTATCGATCCCGAAATGATGAAAGGCAAAATCGACCTCGGCGGAATTTGAACTCAGAGCATAAAGACAGACGTAATACCGCTAAGCATTTCGTCCGGCGTGCTGAGGTTAATACCAGCTCGCCACAATAACAACAACAACAACTATAATAATAATAATCATTATTATTATGATTGCCTTTGCATAACTTCTAACGCTGTCAGCTGTTCACTACCAGTGAACTAAGGTAACTCCTCTTATTTTTCGAGCACCATCCGGAGTATTCGAGCGGTTCCAAGCAGTGCTGTTTTCTGCAAGTGCTCCAGCCTTATTGTAGCCCTTATTTGTTCTACGTATTTCTGGATATTTTTGGTCACTGTTCCCAGGACTCCGACAATTATTGGTACTACTGCTACCATTTTCATCGACCACAACTGCTTAACTTCCCAAGCTAACCTGTCATATCTCTCAATTTTTCTTTCTTCCTTATCGCATACCTTGTTGTAAGCTGGGCATGCTATATCTATGATCCAGCATAGTTTGTTTTCTTTCTCAAGTAAGACTACGTCCGGCTTCTTATTCTCTATCTCATGGTTGCACTGAATCATAAAATCCCATAGTATTTTTTCATTTCTATTTTCGATGATGCCTTTCTTCTTTAATTCTTCTTCTTCTTCTTCTTCTTCTTCTTCTTCTTCTTCTTCTTCTTCTTATTATTATTATTATTATTATTATTATTATTATTATTATTATTATTATTATTATTATTATTAGTAGTAGTAGTAGTAGTAGTA
>NC_068982.1:94386071-94389853 GCF_001194135.2 Octopus bimaculoides | reverse complement strand
TATATATATATATATATATATATATATATATATATATATATATATGTATGTATATGGGATTTGGATTGCTTACAAAGAACAGCCAAATATCTAAGAATATGATTTGCTATACTGAGAAAAGTTTGGGCAAGACACATGTCACAACTAAAATACTTTAAACCCCAAAGTACAATTAAATATTGGGAAAGCGTATTTACCCACCTATTTCAATGTCGGAATTACTAAGAGCAATTTTTAAAAAGAGGATATGTACCTGTACCGTTTAAGCAAAGTATCACAAGCTCGAGAAAGAGCGCACTGTCGGAATTGTATGTGTGTGGGGTGCAGTATCCGAAGCGATATAGTCGGATACTAGACTTGGGAGCGTTGTTCCATTTTGTTCTTACACACTAAAGGCTGAAAGAGAGAAAAGTAATTAGTAAACCAGGAACGATGATCAATTGTTTTATTTATAAGGAAAACACATGTATGTACTTAGAAAAGCGTCTTATAATAGTGATATTAGTACAGTTGAGGAACGATCTGATATATAGTAAGTTAATATCTGTAAGAAAATCATGGAAAGCAATTTCAAAAGAATTTTAAAATGGGATGGAAGTGGGTAGGTGGGGCCTGACATGAGAATAGAAACGTGTGTCAGAAGGAACTTGGTGAACTACATGTGCGATTAGCTATCTTTGAAAAACATAGGCTCTTCCTGTGGTAGTGTAAAAGTTCAAGTGACAGCGCATCCATAGGTTGCTATCATATTTGTGGCTTTGTTTTCGATTCAAACTGCGCTACTTTTCTGTGGTTCAGCTGCGCTGTTACAGATATGGGAATTGTATTCTATTGTAGAACTCATCTGAGTTTTGATGGAGAGTCAGTATTTATTTAACAGGTAAGTTATTTTCTGGTATTGAAAAGGGCTATTCTTGGGACGTAGTTTTGTGTTATCTTGTGAAGGGAAGATTGCCTGGGATAGACATATATGAATGTTGAGGTAAGGGAGTGCCAATCAAGTTACTCTGTGCGAGAAATATTAGGCACGTTGCCAAATTCTAACTACTTTCTCACCTCTGAAATCTGTCATGCAATTTAATACTGTGCATCAAACTTAGGAATCTCCAATTATTTCCATTTTTGCAGTGCAGATTCTACACATTCATTGCCCTTGTATAATCAAACTAGAAAGAACGTTGGCATGAGTGGCAACCTATTGATGAAGTAGTTCTCAAAGCATTGGAGTAAGCTTGGTAAAAATCGTCATCAGGAGAAATTTTTGGTTTTTACAACCCCTGCTGTCATCACTTTATACATGGAAATTGATATTTTGATTCACATTAAAATGTCGAACAATTCACACACGAAATATACCAATTTAATATAATTGCATGATTTATAACAAATGCGTTAAAATAACGTCAACATATTACACAGAAGGACCCTAATCCATAGCATAAAAAAAGTGGATGATATGCTTCATGTATTTGTAGTCTAATATTATTTTAGATTTGCTACTGGACAACATATAAGAAAAAAATTCGGATAATAAATGTGTTAGATTTAAAATGTGTTTATAAATACTGGAAATGATATTATATTTAAAAAAATTAGGATATAGAAACGAATAATCGAATCGTTAAATTAACAACCGTGAGAGAAATTGCTGCAACCAATTCTCTTTCGTGTGTGTAAGGGCGGACAGGGAAATTTGTAGGTTGTGTTTAAAGGGAGAGTGAAATTGTTGGTCATAGTTCAGGCGATTTGTTTGATATCCTACATGTTGTTCTATATCCTTCATTACTCTTCGAATTCAAAGGCAATATTCCAGTTGCGGTAAGAATACGTAACACAGACATTACATTTCAAGTATGCATGTATATGTTTAACCACACTGTGGAAGGATCTACCACTGAAATTTCAGAACAATCAAATCTATTATAGTTAAGGGTAAATAATCCTTTACTAATACTAAATTATTGCTTTAATTTTCGGCTGATTCGTACCCGAATATTGCCAATGGTAGTAGTTCAAATTATTTCGGCATGTGACTTGTAAGTTATTTCATATTGAAGCGTAAGTCTATTCTGGAAGCAGATTTTCTCTTTTCCGTGTCAGAAGTAGGCGAAAAACTACTGAATACATGTGGATTTAATTATTTATGCTGCAATAATGTATTTATTTATATTTACGTGACTGTACCTCCTGCGTTACAACTCAGATACTAAATATACAGACAGGTAACGAAGCTGTACACGTAGTAAGAAGCAATTATAACAGATTGCTGATGATAATAGTTTGCCGTTAAAATAGCTTGTGGCTAATTCTTCCAGCGTGTGACTATAGTAGACTTTCTCTAATCTAATCTCTATTATCGTTTTATTTGAAAATGATAATTACATTATTATATATTATATATTGGAGTTGCAAATAGAATTTATGCATGCATGTGTGTATGTATGCATATATAGAGAGAGAAAGGGAGAGGCGTGACAGACAGACAGACAGACAGACAGACGGACGGACGGACGGACGGACGGACGGACGGACGGACGGACGGACGGACGGACGGACAGACAGACGGATGGATGGGTGGATGAATAAGTGGATAGATGGATAGATAGATAGACAGACAGACGGACTGACAGACGGACAGATAGACAGACAGACAGATAGACAGACAGATAGATAAATAGATAGATAGATCGATAGATAGATAGATAGATAGATAGATAGATAGATAGATAGATAGATAGATAGGACTGCTTTAACTAAAAAGAGGTGCAGATAAAACAAGTAGTAGAGTTTGTTAGTTTGTAAACTCATTCGTAGTGCATGATTCAACCCGATGGAACAGAGAGCTGGAGCGCGATTCTTCACAGAAACAGAAACACTAAGTAACGGCGGGAGTAATCATTACTTTGAATAAATATATTAGTGTGCTTAAGGCGGCGAGCTGGCAGAATCGTTAGAGCGCCGGGCAAAATGGTTGGCGGTATTTCATCCATGTTTACATTCCGGACTGAACCCGGAACCACGTGTTTGGTAAGCAAGCTACTTACCACACAGCCACTCCTGCGCCTATATGTACGTTTAAATAAATACTTGTTTGTGTGAATGCGTACACATATGCACAACACGCACATACATGAAATGCATATACAGAGAGAAAAGAACGAAAGAAAAAGACAGGCAGACAGACAGACAAAATAAGCAAGCAAAGAGTGAGAGAGAGAGAGAGAGAGAGTGAGAGAGACAGACAGACAGACAGACAGAGGGAGACTGACATAAAGTTTGATTAATACCTCAATTTCTTTTCTCACTTGGTTTGTAATTTCGATTAATTATGCATTATTTTCGGCTCAGCCCTTCAAGTATGGTAGACTGCACTTAATATGTCGTACATGTAAGATTAACTGGTACAAAATATAAAATAAAATAAAATAACAACATCAAGTAAAATCGTGTACTGCATATTAGTGTCACCTCCAAATCAGTTGCCGAAAATCCTGGATTTACAAATGAAAAGCCGTATCGATTTTTTTTTTTACCTTTTCAGTCATGTAAAACACTCTTTGCCTACTTTGTGACTTTATCTGTAGTGGTCCGAATTAACAGAACGTTGCAGTGCAGCACAGTATATATATATATATATATACATATATATAATAATGTTCCCAGAGGATGTAGCAACCGTTACCAATATAGCATAATCGAATTTGAAGTCTCTGTCTCTTTTGAATATGAAAATTTAAAAGTTTAAAAACCTTATGATATATATATATATATATATATATATA
>NC_068982.1:94385075-94386020 GCF_001194135.2 Octopus bimaculoides | reverse complement strand
ATTTTTTTTTTTACCTTTTCAGTCATGTAAAACACTCTTTGCCTACTTTGTGACTTTATCTGTAGTGGTCCGAATTAACAGAACGTTGCAGTGCAGCACAGTATATATATATATATATATACATATATATATATTATTTGAATGACTATTGTTCCGTTCATTCATGAATGACTCTAAGTAACATCAACAGAACAGTTCCTCAGGTTTCATACAACATATGGAGCATACACAAGACGATGAGGCGCATTAAATGTTAGCGGAATGGTACGACATATTCTCTTTTTTCCCCTTGCCTTCTTACCCCTAGTTTCTTTTGACTTGTATCGATACGTATATTGAATTTGCTACATGCACAAAAACTGCGAAGAATATACGCCCTCATGTGTCAAGGGTTGAAATATTAACGTTTATTTCATCGGTTGTTTACATTGTTACATAAATTTTGCAATATAATCTGCAGACCAACGTTCGCCAAAGTTAATGTTTCTAACCTTCATTTCCTACCTGCTTTACGCGTAACTTAAATACTTGCAAACATATACACAGGCACCCAACCACACACTCACACCCACACACTCACATACACATGCAGGAAGAATTTGTTTTAACATACACAATAACACACGCACGCCTGCTCGCGCGCGCACACAGACTTGTACACACACACATACACACAAACACGTATATATGAAATATATATCCACATTTAATGCATGTTAATATAAGCATAATATATAAAAAATGTGTGTATGTGTGTATGTGTGAATGTATATATGTATGTGTGTGTATGTAATTATGTAGGTATGTATACATGTGTGTTTGTATGTGCATGTATGTATCTATGTAGCTATCTATCTATATCTATCTATCTATCTATCTATCTATCTCTCTCTCTCTCTCTCTCTCTCTCTATATATATATATATATATATATATATATATATAT
>NC_068982.1:94381541-94384873 GCF_001194135.2 Octopus bimaculoides | reverse complement strand
AGAGAGGGAGAGAGAGGGAGAGAGAGAGGGAGAGAGAGAAATAGAGATACTACACACACATACAAACAGACACACGCACATACACACACACATATATATGTATGCATGTATGTATGTATGTATGTGTGAATATATGTATCCATGCATGCATATATGTTTGTATGAGCTGATTTGTATGTTTTATGTATGTATACTCATGCATCTAGTTGCATTTCTAGACTTGCTCATATATATTTAAATGATAAACATCTGGTAAGTTTTACAGATTTTTACAGTTCCGGTGATGGACTGGATCTGTAGTCTTCGAATTAGCTTTCTCCTTTCTGGTCTTGAGAAGCCTAATTTCTCAAGATTAGTAATTAGGCAGTGTATTACATATCCCTGGTATAAAGCTGAACTTATAATCTGGATAGAGTAACTGCAGGTTTCTCAATTGTTCAGTATAGGTGTTGTCTTTTTCACTGATTTTCAGCTTTATGTTAACTTCCGCTGGGCAGCCGATTTCCACAACAGTAAACGGCTTCTCTTCTCTATCGTAAATCAGATCTGTTGTGCTTACATCTTATTCAGATTTTCACTGGTGCATTCCACCAGTATTCCTTTTTATTATGAGTTACTATGTGGGTTCCTATTTCTTTGTCCTCAGGATTATCCTTCCGACGGATTTCATAATAGACTGTCCTAGCGGTAGAGTCGTGCGACTTCTTTGGGCATGTATTCTATGTTATCAGACAAGGAGTGTTGCTCAAAGAGTTGCCTTCCAAGTCTTATGATGTTATCAGCCCCATGTATGCAAACTTTGTCAAGGGATGCACTCCGACACTTGGTGGTTAAAAGATGTTGCCGAAATGATACAAAGGCATTTTGGATCAATGTTAAACCTCTTCTGTCTTGTTTTCGTTTTAGGTAGAGGCGGTCTACATCACTGTTTATGTGGAAATTGGGTGCTTATTAGCATTTTTCGGGTTTTCACGTCAATGGCTCGGATCTCATCAAGCGTTCAATCAGGCAGCCCAAATGTCGGTATGAGTACTGGCACTAGAAACACATTGCGGGCCACTGTTTTATTGAATTCAGACAGTTCTGAGGTCCAAATTTTCTTCATTCGGCTGTAATATTCTTTAGTGACGTGTGTTTTGTTACATGTGCCACTGTAAGATATATTTTCATTGACACCTAGATACCTGTAACATTCCTCATCAGATACAAGGGAAACAGTCAAATCATGAATGGAGATGTTGCTAGTACGGTTTATAGTTTTCCCCCTTTCCAAAGCCATATAACAACTTTTATCCAGACCAAATTCCAATCCTACATCCTTTGAGAATGTTGTAACTAGGTCAAGGCCCTTTTTCATCTCATGCATATTCTTTGTATAAAGTTTTAAGTCATCCACAAAGAAACAGTATGTAATTTCGGTGTTTCTGTTTCCTTGTGAACTAGTGAGATATCTTTCAGACTTCCTTAACATGAATGATAAGGGGTTTACAGAAAGTATAAACAACATCACAAAGAGGATGTCTCCTTGGAATATACCTTTGCGATACTGTATTCTATCGGTGTTAATGCATTCACTCTTTGTGTATAATTTCAAGATGATGACCCACGATGATGTCAGGTCAGCTATGGCTTTGACTATTCTCACTGGAAATTTAGCAAGGGCTTTTATCATCCATGAGTGGAGAACAGAGTTAAAGGCTTTATTGTAGTATAGCCACGTTGAAATTAGGTTCCTCCTGTACTCACGTACCTCTGACATCACAGTTTTGTTGATTAACAATTGCTCGGCACATACTCAGATTCCCTTCTTCCCAGCTACGTGTTCTGCTGTGATAATGTTATTGGTTTCATAATGATCTTTGAGGAAGAGGTTTAAACAAGCTGTATATATTTTATACATTAAGTTCTGGCATGCTATTGGCCGATAGTTTTTTGCCATATGGGTGGTTCTGCATTTGGTTATCGATTTTGTCTCTGCCAGAGCTAATCAGTGTGGTATGCTACTGTTCCCAATGAAAGCTTGCTGGTACAGATTGATAAGGTATGGTCGGTAGAATGTTAGCTTCTTGTACCAATATCCAACAATCAACTCTCTCCCAGGTACTTTTCCATTCTGGCGTTTCTGGATCACAGTTGCAAGAGTTTCACCATCAATGTTGTATGTCTTGGATGTAACGCAAGAACAATAACTTTTTCGGATTTCTTCCAGCCACAAAGCATCTTGGTTTAAATTCCTTTTCTTCACTCCAGGTTTTCTTCCAGAAGGCGTCTATATCTTCTCCTGAAGGAGTTTCTGTGATGTTTATTGATCCTTCTCTCATGTCTCTGTACACTGCTGCCTGCTTGCGGTTAAATTTTTTTACTATTGTTCTTCTCTCGGTTATTCACTTCTAATGTCGGAGTTTTTCACTGACAGCTTTTATCTCCTGCTTGAGGGTAATCAGTTTGCAGATGAGTGTCCTCATTTTGCCGTCTCCAAACACCATTTCTATCTCCTTCTTTACTTTCTGTTGGTGAGACGTATAGTGATTTGCTTTCTTGCATACAATAAGCATCATTACATGACTGATGGTCTTCCGTAAACCAGCTATCTTTTTCTCTGTCTTCAAAACCTATGATGGTATTTTCTTTGTTATTTCGGTTTTACATTTTGAATATCATTTTTGAAAATCATTTTTGAATATATGGCTACTACTGTTTTACAGTAGTAGCCAGAGCATATAGACAGGCATTAATCTGCAAGTATGTAGGTTCATCACACTGTTGTAAATACTCATCACCAATTTCGTCAACAGCTCTTAATACCGTATGTGGTGGTTTCTTACTTACTTTGCTAGAAAATACTCTCTCCTCGAAGGAGTCCTTCAAAGCCAAAGTTACTTTCGTTCCACAAATCCCTAACTGCCTAATTCAAGTGACATTTAGCGAGTCTACCAACCATTGCTCCTGCACAGTTCAATCATTTCCTAGACGTTGGCAAGAATTTTCTCATGAGCTTTCACAATGTATGCTTCTCATTTCACATGATTGGTGAAAATGACTGTCTGTGTTGTGTGTCGTTAGTGTAATGTACCCCGGGCGTTTAGTTGCTTGCCAAGATCCACACATATCTTCTGATCTAAGGCCAAGAAAAGTAGGCGAATAATACCTCTCTTCAGCTTTGGTAAAAGTAATGGTTTCGTTCATTGAATGTTATTTACAAGATTGTACTCACTAAATACATACATACATAAATACATACTTACATACACACATACATACACACACACACACACACACACACACACACACACACACACACTCATACACACACACACACACATACACACACA
>NC_068982.1:94379550-94380610 GCF_001194135.2 Octopus bimaculoides | reverse complement strand
TATATATATATATATATATATATGTAATTATGATTATTCCTATCTATCTATATTTCTGTATCTATCCATCCATATATACATGTATGCATGTGTGTGTCTGTGTGCGTGTGTGTATGTGTATGTATGTAGCTGTGTGCGTTCGCTCTTATATATGTGCCTGTGTTTCTACGTTTTTGTGTCACTCCAGAATTTAGGTCTTGTTGCTGTCCTCGCCACCATATTTCTTCCATCAGGCATTGACCTTAACTGCATCTCTTTCACCAGTCTGTCAAAAGCTAGAGCGATCCTGAAATTTGTTATTTCTTCCATGCCTGTAGCATAAGAAATAAAACAACTATTTTTTTTATCAACTTACCTTATACATTCCAGATATATACATATATATGCACGCACGCATGTATGTACGAGTTATATGTCATCATATGTCTTGTGTGTGTATATGTAAGTATTTGTGCGTGTTAGTGCTTATGTAAATACATATGTGTGTGTATGTATATGTACATATATTGTATATGTATGTATGTGTGTGTATATATATATGGGAGAATTTACGAAAAAAAAACAACAACAGACGAGGACAGGTGGCGTAAACAACAAAAGGATGTATTAGTTTAACGCTCGGGAATAGAGAAAGTCTTTAACGTTTCGGGCTATGCTCTTCAACAGAAAGAATACGGAGAAAACAAGGAGAAAACCACACACACATATATGTTTATATGTATTTGTACAACCGCTCTCAATCTGGTGGCGATTCAGAGTCTCAACCCTGCGTAAGAGAATTGGTATAACTTTTAGAATGTCAAGTTCAAATCCAGCCGGGGTCATCTGTTATTTCATCTCTACGGATACGATAAGTAGTATACGAGACTCACTGTGAGTGTGTTATTTTTCAAGTCATGCCGCTAGTCGTCTCAATTTCAGATCGATTTATGCCCTCTCTCTATCTCTCTTACATTACCTCCTTTTCTCACACTCTCTCCCTGTGTGAATATATGTTCGTATTAGTAAATATATATGTGTGTGTGTGTATATCTATATATATATATATATATATATATAT
>NC_068982.1:94376157-94378892 GCF_001194135.2 Octopus bimaculoides | reverse complement strand
TATATATATATATATATATATATATATGAATACACACACACATATATATATGAACATATATACTTGAAATTTACAGAAACTCAAAAGATGACGACAGATGTATAAAATAAACAATAACCAAATGTATTACTTTGACACTCGAGATTACGCACTTCAACAGAAACGTGTAAGAGAAAATAAACAGAGAGAGAAAAAGAGAGAGAGTCAACGACTATTGAAAAGGTTGCAAGACGCAATGAAAATTTTCGAAAAATAAATAAATAAATGAGTGGAAAACGAACCGGCCCGTGTATTAAATAATAAGGCACTTAAAGAGAATAATTCTCCACAGACAAAATAAAATATGCTTCAACACACTAATTCACATATAGAATCTTGCAAACCAAATGCAAAAACGAAATATATATGTATATGCATACATGCATATGCATACATGTATATGCACACACAGGCATACGTATATACATGCATATATATGCATGTACGTATGTTTGCGCACACATGTGCGCAATACTTGCATCTCCGTCCATTATCATATTTGCAATGAGTAACCCCACAGTCAATGCATTAACCACCACTCTAGGTCGTCGCTTCCCTGTTATTGCCTCCCTTAAAGAAGACATGTTGTTGGCACTCCGTTGCCTACGACGTCGAGGGTTCCAGTTGATCCGATCAACGGAACAGCCTGCTCTTGAAATTAACGTGCAAGTGGCTGAGCACTCCACAGACACGTGTACCCATAACGTAGTTCTTGAGGATATTCAGCGTGACACAGTGTGACAAGGCTGACCCTTTGAATTACAGGCACAACAGAAACAGGAAGTAAGAGTGAGAGAAAGTTGTAGTGGAAGAGTACAGCAGGGTTCGCCACCATCCCCTGCCGGAGCCTCGTGGGGCTTTAGGTGTTTTCGCTCAATAAACACACACGATGCCTGGTCTGGGAATCGAAACCGCAATCCTATGACCGCGTGTCCGCTGCCCTAACCACTGGGCCATTGTACCTCCACAAAGAAGACTTATGATATCGATTTCTTTTACCGAAAAACTAGTTATGGAGATGCTGTCTCAGTAGCTATATTGAAGAAATGTAAAGAAGCCAATACCAGTTGTCAATCGGTAGAGGAGAAAAGTACAAAACTCAAAGATATACACACAGATTTACATACATACATTTATATATAATATATATGCGACGGGCTTCCACACAATTTCTGCCTACCAAATTCACTCACAAGGTGTTAGCTGGCCATTGTAGAAGACACCTGCTGAAATTGTAGCACCGCGGCATTGAACGCGAAAATAAGTAGTTACAAACCAAGCTCTTTGACCACATAGCCATAATGCTTGAGACAAAGGATCTGTCTCGGTTTGAATGACGTACCTCATAAACGCGTTGGCATCTAGTTCGTACCATGTTGCACAGTTACATCAAGAGATGTAGATATGATGTTACTGTATTTATTAATGAAACATACGATTCACTTTTACACCACAGTTTAATATTTAGCGATGTAAAGTGGAAACGTGTACAATAGAACGTTCTAATAAAAGATGCCTCGTGCGTGCCTTAAGCGGAGGTGGCTTTATAGTAACATATTCACCAGATCTTCAGATTCTCTATACCAACACTTTTCCAGCACACATTGACTGTCTTATATTCAGACAGTACCTTTCCCCGCATCGATTCAGTCTCACTTGTTTTCCAGCAATTAAGCTTTAACAACAGTCACAATCACACATATAAACACACTTTGTGTGTGTGTGTGTGTGTGTGTGTGAGAGTGCGCGTGCGCGTGTGTGCGCGCGTGCGTATGCGTGTATGTGTGTGTGTTATGTGTGTCTGCTTTTATGTGTGCATAGGCATACGTGTGTATGTGAGTGTGCCTAAGTGTACCCACTTGAGTGTGTGTGTGTGAGCGTGTGCATGTGTGTATATGTATTTGCGCGTGCACACAATGTATAAAGCACATTGAGTTGAAAACCAACCTAGACCCATGATGAAAGTCATTTAATCCGTGATTTATCCGTACTTCTCATAAGCATTATATTTCTAAGCTGACATTATCCAACTTGTCCCTCCTTCATCATGTCATTCTATTATAGTTTCTTGCACGCCAGGCCTCGGCATGTTGGCTCCCCTCAGTTAATTCATTAAATAACTTTCTCTCTTTTGTGCAATCAAGATTATTGGAAATAGTGATTGTCATTTTACAGATATAGCATATTTAGTAGTACATTATCCAAAGTGTCATTTCTTGTTAAGACGATAGAGAAACAATTTAAGTAGATTTGACCGCTATTTCTAGTATATATAAACGACAATATTAAGCAGTCTTCAACAAAATTAGGCTGTTATCTCTAAGTGAAGCGTGCTCAGTAACAGTGTAACGGCTTATCTTAATTGTGAAACCGTTAACAATAAGTACACTGTCTCCTACGCATTTGAATCAAACACAGAGATGCTCTAAGATTATATTGCATTATCAGTTTCCAGATCAGTATATTTTCCGTTAAAATGTTGCACATTTTTCTACTGAAACAACTCAAGATACAGCGATTTATATGAAGAGTTAATATCAGGAGATCATTATATCTTAATGTGTACGTACGTATGTATGTATGTATGTATGTATGTATGTATGTATGTGTGTGTGTGTGTGTGTGCATGCGTGAGTGCGTGTGTGTGTGTGTGTGTGTGTGTGTGTGTATGTGTGTGTGTGTGTGTGTGTGTGTGT
>NC_068982.1:94370815-94375972 GCF_001194135.2 Octopus bimaculoides | reverse complement strand
AAATTAAACTAGAATCAACAAAACAAATTTCCTATTTGTGTCTGAAAGTAATTATGCTAACGTGTGGATATGTGCACATGTGAGAGAAATATCACAATTTCTTTTATCATCATCGCCGAGTCAAAACACCGTTTCTAAAGGCACATCTATCCGTCTTATCGTTCGGTAACTTATTTCGCTATCTCGCTCTCCTTATCGCTCTCTCTGTCTGGTTGTCAGTCTTTCTTTATCTCTCTCTCTCTCTCTCTCTCTCTCTCTCTCTCTCTCTCTCTCTCTCGCACACACACACACACACCACCACCACACACACGCACACATTCTTTCTATCTCTATATACCTATCTACATACTTATCAACCTATCTCATTTCTTTATGTTTACCACTTTATTGCTTCCTCTGTCTATCAAGTTCACAAGATAACAGTCCATATCTTTCTGACAACTTGTTTTTCTCTATTTACTTACATTTCTTTCAATGCCCGCATCCATTTATCTTTTTGTTATTTTATCTTTCTATTTTTCTTCCTCTATCGTACGTATTCATCTGAAACATATTATCTATAGCTCTCTCTTCCCTCACCCTTCCCTAATTACTGTCTATCTTTCTTTCAACCCACTTCTACCCCTTCCTTTTCTCCCTTCCCTCTAGACACACCGAAGCTTTCATCTTATTTCTTTTTGGGAATTGATCGTACAAGTCCAAAAGAACCACCATCTTTTCTTTTAGCGTTACTATGCACAATACGTTTTACTCTAGTTGCTATGTCAAAAGACATTCTATGTATACAAATAACTCTCTGCATCGTTTTGTCTGTTTTCAATTACTCCCCTTGCCTACCTGTTTCTTTTGTTAGATATTTTTCCCCTTCTCTTCATTATTCGATTTGGCTTGCTGTTCAGTTTACAGACGTTCATCTTTTTGTATACTGCGAGTCTTATTTTTCAGGGCCTATTGGTCTATCATATCTCTTCTTTTTACATCCCAGCAGCGTATGTTACTGACATCGCCAAAGCATCCAGTGTCGTTGAATGGAGTTGAAATTTTAATGATATCTGATCAACAATCGAACTAAGTAACCTGCTACTTCAACCATCATTCTGAATAGATTAAATCAAAAGTGTAAGTCAGAAGGAAGTGCAGCAAAAAGGAACAGGGACGAAGAGGAAGAGGTAGAGGTGATTGGAGTAAGGATCTGAAGCATGATCACATAAACTGCTAAAGATACATGCTAAATCTCTAACAACCATATCTTCCCATCTTAAATTGAAGCGATATTAAACAATATAAAAAACGACGTTGATTCATGATTGCAACACCTTTCATCAGAGCTTACTTTGTCTACAATAAATATGGGGATGCACAACAATGAAATTTACTGGGAGCCGATGTCGATCAGTTACTAGATCTGCTAGATATAGTCGGCAAATTTATTTCAAACCACAAGCTACACTTATCAGATAGGAAAGATAGAAAATAACACAATGGAAAATGCAGTGCTATTTACGAAATAAGCGAGATATAAGTATGTATATATGTATATATATATATATATATATATATATATATATATATATATATATATATGCATATGTATACACACACACACACACACAGATACACATACACACACATATACATGTATATATATATATATATCATTATTATGATTGACCGTTGACTGAACACTATTCAATTTTTTTTCTCCGTGTTTTTCTCCTTGTCTCCGTATTCTTTCTGTTGAAGAGCGTAGCTCGAAACGTCAAAGACTTTCCGTATTCCCGAGCGTCATACTAATATATACTTTTGTTATTTACACCACCTGTCCTCGTCTGTTGTTATTTTTTGTATATTCTCCCATATATATATATATATATATATATATAGTTTGAGAATGCGGAATCATCAGATAGATAGGTAGATGTTGTGTAGGCGATTGCCCGGAGTCGATGTTTCTGCTAATATAATAAATTTATGTTAACAATAATAATAGTACTCTCAGTTACAATAACACTATAGTACTTTATTATTTCCAAGAACAATATATTAATTGGTTTTCAGTCTGAAAACCTAACAGCATACATAACAATTATAATTATGTAACAGTATACATTACAATTGCAATTATGTTACCAATTTAAAATTACGTGATATTACCGCAAGCGACAAAACTATATTTTCAACATTACCCGTCATAGCACTCAGATATTGGAAAGGGTAGACTTTAAACACCGACGGCAAAACGAACAATAAATTTCCAAAGTTGTTGGGGGTGGACGTAACAGTCGTTGGAGTAGAATGGGAGGAATAGAATGAAGAATATATAAATAAGCAGTAATAGAAGCAATTAAAATAGATGCATTGAAGGTGGTGAGCTGGCAGACACGTTAGCACGCCAGGAAAAATACTTGTCAGCATTTTGTCCGTCTTCACGTTCCGAGTTCAAATTCTGACAAGGTCAACTTTGCTAGCTTCGTGCCAAAAATTGAAACCAATATTAGCTGCATTATATAGGAGGAAACGTTGTAACAAGTACGAATGACGAAGAAAGATAGCGTGACCATTTAACCAACAATGGGTATATTTTTCAAGCGTGACCATTTAACCATGAACGGGTATATTTTTCAAGCTGATCACTAGCAAAATAAGAAGCTTTCTTTGTTTTAGTCAAGACAATTCCAGGTATTTGTCAATTATTGAGTATAGTAATGTATATATAATTGTAGACACAGGTGTGGTTTGTTTTCCCTCATATAAGGATTGTACATACCTCTAGTACAAGATAAGATTGTGCGTGATTACTAATTGTGTGTGCACGTAGAGTAATATCAGGAAACTCTTCGGAATATTTACAAATAAGTACCAATAATCAATTTCATTTAGAAGGTTCGAGTCACTTTCATTTATTTATTCTCGGACAAAACAAACAGAATTTATTAGCTTTCATGCAAATCTTATTGTTTACATAGCCCAGTTAACCTATGACAATACGTATAGATGAAAACCTATAACCAGCTTACAATGTATGTAAATTCCTATTATTTCACATAGATGTTCTCTTGCTCAAAAGCGTTAGGTGAGAAACGCTCATTCATTTGACAAATGGCTTGAGTAATAGCACACGACTTTTGTTTCCTGTTCCATAGAACAATATGAGCCTTTCTTCGTCCTTTTACTGGTTTGCTGCTTCTTTCAGAATGTTCTACCAGAATTTCTTATATTTAAAGCTATGAATACATTCTAGTTCTACTAAGGATATGCACGATATCTTCAAGGCTAACACGGCACAATTGACACTTTCTATTACAACGTGAATGTTTGGAGCTGTTCTAATCTATTTTGCTTGTGACGATGTTTCTTTCTAGGTGTGATGTAATATATGTATCACAACTGAAGATTGTGGGTATCAATTAACTTGTAGGGTGTGTACCTTTCTGCAGAGTAAATACGGGGAGTTCTTCGCCTATCCTCAGTTTGTTATAGCATTTATTACTGGATATACATGCGATATTCACGATTCTGTCCTCATTGATTCAATGGAGGCTGTCCGGGTGTACAATGTGGCACAAAAGGCAACCTGGACTGAAATCATGCCTTTGATCACTAATGATAAGGAAACTACTAGTGGTGATCAACGTTTTCTAACAATGATGTTAAAGTTTTAAATTTCTTGAAGTCCTATGAATATTTCATTATGAGCACTAGCAGTTCAAGATGTCATGAGATATGATCTTAATCGAATGAAGACACTTGTCATTTTCATACCTTCTATTATCGTGATTAGGAGCACCTATATGAGCTTATTTTTTGCCATTTTTAATGTATCCTGGAGAGATACATATTCTATAATCTGTCAATGACAGCTTATACAATAAGCTTTCTAAATTATCAGACATCATTAGAGAAAGAAGAGTTTATTTTGCTGGGCAATACTTGGGAAGTAAAAAGAAGTTGGTTAGTGACTTTAGACGCACCGAAATGGTTGTAATCGTGTTGGTCATTGTGCAAAGACATGTGTCGATCATTAGACAAATGTTATTGGATATTAGAGTTGTTGTTGGATATTAGAGAGAGTAACACGTTGTGAAAGATAGAGATGGGTGGTATACCAGACTGATAAAGAAATATTTATTACGATTAGCCCAATTTATCGATTGCCTGATTTATAAACAAAAATATGTGCAGTCGCGCACTATCATGGTGAAATGTGATTCGTTTTCATACTCGACTCTTGTTCGTCTTTTCCTCCTAATCATTTCTTTAAAGTATTTTAATGCCTCAATCAAGCGCTCACTGTTCACAGTACAACTACGTTCCAGAATATCAAGGAGAGCTACGACCTTGACACTGCCCAAAACAGTCACCATAGTTTTCTGTGCCAATCACTGGATCTTCAACTTTTTAGGCCTTAGATAAGTTTGACGTCGTTCCATGGACTTTTCCTTCGTTTCCAGATCATAAAAATATAACTACGTTTAATTTCTCGTAATTACATTTGGAAAAATGTATCTCCGTTAGCTTCAAACTTCTTCATTAGCTTCAAAAGATTTCGCAACTATCTCCTTCAAATCAGGTATCAACTGCCGGGTTAACCACTTTGCACAAACACTCTAATACTCAAAACCTTCCACCATCTTTGTAATACATTACAACCACTTGTCCAATTGTGCATCTAGCTCTCGGATTGTCACTTAGTCGCCAGGCATCCATTCGTGTCACTTGCTGGCGATTGCTGTCGCAACTGATTTGTTTCATTGCGTTGTTTGTCTTCGATGTTGTAGCTATTTGTGAACAACTTTTACCTAAACTTCATCAAAAATTCTATGACATCCGGTTGCTTAAGCCCAGTATCCAGTATTTGCAACAGATAAGATAAAGAACATGCTGGTAGATTAACGTATCCAGCAGAATGTGCAATTTGAACAACTCACGACGGTTAATACTGACCCACTTTTGCATTGTTTTCCATAGAATCGTTGTACACATAAACACATATAAATCATACACACACATACACACACTTTTATTCTTTTACTCCTATTCATCATTGGACTGTGTCCATTTTGTTCAATATAGACATGCATAAATTTATGTAGGCATCTATGTATGTATTTACGTGTAGGTTTATGTGTATGTATATACACACAAACAAACACACAC
>NC_068982.1:94360289-94370656 GCF_001194135.2 Octopus bimaculoides | reverse complement strand
TATATATATATATATATATATATTAGACAGGTGTAGGAACAACAAGCAGGTGTAATAGTTTAACGCTCGGGAAAAACGGAAATGTCATTTACATTTCGAGCCTACGCTCTTCGACAAAAAAGGATAGTACATGAGCGTGCTAGTCTATGTGTGAAATTCCGAAAGTCCTTGTATCTTCAGTTAATTAGTCGCTTGAATAATTAATCCTATTTACTACCCATTTTCAAATAAAGAAGGGTAATCATATTGAAATAGCCGAATTGATTTATTCAATATATTAAAACATTCAGACGCAAAGATGCACTAACATACGTTCACTCAAACACCTGTACACAATCATAAACAATGTCACAAACGAGCATACAATCATACTTATAATTGCATCCACAGTCATATAATTACTAAATATCTTCGAAATATAACAGCTCCTATTAATTGACGTTTCAACTGCTTTCCTCTCCAACATTTATTTTTTTATTGTATCTAAAATATATCTGGAATTAATTATTTTCAAATATATGTTTGAAATATCACTCGATCTATATGATTTAAAATAAACTGTTTGAAAGCATATGAATTGTGTATTCAGAAAGCTTTTCAAAATATTATACGATTAGATTTATCCGAGAAATGCTTAAAAAAAAAAAAGATTGAAACGTTTAATTAGTTTATGCAACCATCAAATAAATTCGTTTTATTAACATTTGAAATCTAATATGAAGCGATTAGATTAATGTGTTAATAATGCATTTAAGCTTGTTTGTTGTTTCGCTTTAAAATTTATATTATATATATTGATGCAATACAGATTCATTTCGTATTGGCATAAATGCCCGTTAATTTGAATCAAAGGGGAAATTCGAATTTGTCTTGGCAAGGTCTCCCTCACCAACGCACTCTATTCTCTAGCTGAGAATTTCACTGCCTCTTCGCTCTGACTCTTTCTACTAACGCTATAAAGATTTCTGTCCTGGGAGTTATGAGAGCTGTATAAATGTATAATTCGTCCATTCAAATCTCACCTACACCCGTTATTTATCCAGATTTTCCATTCTTATGTTTCACACAAATTACAATGTCTAATATTTTTGTCCCCAGAAGATCAACAACGTAGAATTCTATTCTATTCATATCTTTCTTGCATACACCGACTAGCAGATGTTCAAACACAATACCAACCGTATCAATATCACCACTTTGAAAGATATGCGACGGTTATCTGTACAGCTCCTTACCTCCTAGATCACACTAACAAATTAATGCTTTCTCAAGAACTTGTACGTTAACATGGAAGCTAATTCAGGTCTAATAAGCATACGAAATATCTCACTGGTTATTTTCATCGTTGTATAAAACAGGTTAGCGTTGGATTAAATGATATATGATTAAAGATTATAGATCATTTCTCAAGTATCTTGAGGAAATTATAGCTACTCTTCTCACATGTTCATAAAGCGAACGCATAGAGATTCCTTCTTTAGATCATTAAATATTGCTTCTGTCAGTGTGGTGCACATACGACAGTTAGACACTTTGATGTATGAGTACAATACTAATATATTTTTAACATATGCACACACTCGGGGTGGAAGGGCATCATATTCATGCGTTCATTTCTTCGAGTCACATTACCCGAAGAAATGAATGCATGAATATGATCCTCCCGATGTCCATGAATACTACAGACTGTACTGTAATCATCTCAGGAAAACAGACTATGATATTAAGAAACATGTCAATTGTGGAAACGCGCGTAGCGATACATTAAAAAACTTATAAATTTCTTCCATGAATTATCATTATTATTATTATTATTATTATTATTATTATTATTATTATTAGTATTATTATTATTATTATTATTATTATTATTATTATTATTATCACGATAATTGCTGCTGCTGCTGCTGTTGTTGTTGTTGTTGTTGTTGTTATTGTCTATGCGCAGCTTCTAACGGTGGAGATGTACTACAGTGTCAGCTGTTCACTACCAGTAAACTAAGGTAACACCTCTTATTTTTCGAGCACCTTCCGGAGTATTCGAGTGGTTCCAAGCAGTGTTGTTTTCTGCAAGTGCTCCACCCTTATTGCAGCCCCTATTTGTTCAACGTACTTCTCGAGATTTTTGCTCACTGTTCCCAGGGCTCCGACAATTATTGGTAGTACCGCTACCTTTTTCATCGACCACAACTGCTTAACTTTCCAAGCAAACCTGTCAAATCACTCGACTTTTCTTTCTTCCTTATCGCATACCTTGTTCTCAGCTGGGCATGCTATGTCTATAATCCAGTATAGTTTGTTTTCTTTCTCAATTAAGACTATGGCCGACTTCCTATTCTCTATCTCATGGTCGCACTGGATCATAAAATCCCATAGAATCTTTGCATTTCAATTTTCGACAATAACTTCAGGCTTGTGGTCGTACCAATTTTTTGCTCTGTCAATTCCATACTTGTTGCAAAGTAAACTTTCATCTTGGGCCGCCAATATGAAACCTTCAGTCTCTGCTTTCAGTCTTGAGTTTCTCAACCACTGATGGCTTGTTGCTTTGTCTACATCAGCATTTCGGTTTCGAAGTACATACTGTCCATGCAGAGACTTCTAGCTTCACCGCTCCTCGATTTGTTTCAGTCGGTTCTTTTTGCCGTCCTCTTGATCCGTTTTGCTTGTATTGTGGCTATGGTTTCGGGTTCTTTATCTAATTCAGGGTTAATGCCAAGTTCCCTTACGAATTTGCAAGCTTCCTTGACAATAGAATGTGATCTTTCGCTGCTTTCGTTTTTGCACACAAGATGCAGCATTCAGCCCTTTCTACTAGACAAGTACTTGTTCATTGCTATTGTGGAGGTCTTATAGCACAGTTCTATCTGCATCATTTCTCTTCCCGATGTCATTATTGAAATTTTTAACACTTGTTAACAGCCCTACTAGCTCTTCGCCATTGTTAGCAAACAGCTTCAGATCGTCCATACAAAAGAGATGATTTACTATAATATTATACATTTTAAACCCATACCTGGTGTTACTCAGATCGTTTGAGAGTGCGATCAGGGCCTTGCAAAAGATTAATGGGGAGAAGGAGTTACCTTGAAAGATGCCTCGATTGTTGTTGATGTTGTTAGATTGGTTCATCCCATTACTATTATTTAGAAGGAGGCGTGTATTCCACTTGTCCATGCCACTTTGTAAAAATTTGGAGATTACAGGAGAGATCTTGTATATCTTAAGTTTCTTTGTCATTATTATTATATCTTACAATAGATTGGCACAGATCAGTGCAACCTCCACCAAAATTGTTATTGACATTTAGTGTCATTAGGTCGTAGCCGGCATAATAAAATAGGAGTCTTTATATGCATATTCAAAAAGTTTACAGTAAACGAACTTAAAGGATATATATATATATATATATATATATATATATATATATATATATATATATATATATATGTATGTATATATATATGCATAAATATACATATATGCATGCATATATATATATATATATATATATATATAATACATATATGCATATATATGTGTGTGTGTGTGTATGTGTGTGTGTGTGTGTGTGTGTAGACACAACTCTCTAGGACCATATATATTGTCTTTACGCTTTAATCCGTTAAAAGCAGCCTTGCTGCTACTACATCTGCTAATGCTGCTGTTACTACTGCTGTTGCTGCTGTTGCTTCTACTGCCACGGCTACTGCTGCCGGTATTGTTGCTGCTCTTTATTTTGAGGATGTTGCTATTGTCTTCGTAATCTAACCGAAGGTCAGCCGTGTTTAATCAGACCCAGTTGGATTCCAGCTTTTGACCATCGTGTATTTCTAGAAGTATACAGAGCTATATTGTCTAGTTTGTGTACCTCTTCTTAAAACAGCCCGGAGCCATTCAAACAAATTTGGCTACTATTTCTAATCGACAACGTAGAGTCTATTTTTTGGGGTCAACATTTACCAGATGACTCGTGGAATTTGTTAAACTCATAAGTTAAACTTTTTTTTTTCTGTACAAAATTCACATCTTTACCTAGGTCTGGTATACAAAGACTTTTACCCGAGCTAAGCACATTTACTCTTCTGTGTAAGGTATCAAGGTGGATGCTAAACTAACAATTCGACTTTAACTAAGTGGCATTAATATAACAAAGCTTGTTTTTGTTTAGTTTTTTTTGTTCATGTTACTAAATATAACTTACAAGATTACTGAAATTTTACTTAAGCCGCTTAGAGAGAGATTTAACTTGCTTTCACGACTTACTTCATTATCATGTAGCACAACATTGACTGATGTAATTTTATTCTAACATAACAACTAATGATGTCTTAATTAACAATGAGCCTTTAGGCAATTATCAAGTATATTTTATTTCTTCATTAGACATATTGTAAAGTAGTTAAATACTTAAAAATATGAACAATCGTGTAGTTTGAACATGTCAACTAGGACTGGAAGATTTACGGAATAGCGCCTCTTAAGAATACATTTCACAATTTTTCATATTCTGAAAAGAATTTGACATTTCTGAAACAAGTTTAATGAGAAGAAAACTTATACAGGTTATGTATGATAAAATTGTCCTATTATCTGTTGTCTCACAGTCTGTCTCTGTCTGTTTCTCTCCTCTCCACTTCCGTCTCTCTCTCACTCTCTCATTCTCTCTCTCTCTCTCTCTCTCTCTCTCTCTCTCTCTCTCTCTCTCTCACTCTTTCACTCGCTCGCTCGCTTACTTTACTTCTACATATGCACACATAATTACTTCCATATCATGGGCTTTTGGTTCAATAGAGCAGAGTCATAACTATCAATATCAGTTATCTTAAAGCTGTGGTGTGCAACGTTTGCTAACACGCATTTTAAGGGCATTTCAACTTTAATGAAAATATACTTTTGTAATTTGCACTACTGGCCATGTTTGGTATTACCATTTGACATTACCATTTGGCAAATTGTCCCTATATAGACATTACATTTTAAATTTATTAGATGGGAAATTATATTCTTCGAATCACCATATCAGTTTAAATGCATTTCTGAACTCAGGATCTTCTCCATACTCTACTTTCTAGACTCTGTCGATCTATTCACCTTCCCTCCAACAAAATTCGATTTAAGCAGTTGATATCACTTAACACTTTACTTATTTCCACATTATAGACTTCAGTTAACTCCACCACGTGCATCTACCTCCATAGCTTCATACAACGAAACATCATGTAACTATACCAAGAAAACATATCAGCAACTCAGCATTTTTAGAGTTCTTAAGCTAAATAAAGATAAAGTACTTGATCTAATACTTTACCGCACTAATTTCTTATTTCCAAAATTATACCGTTGATGCCAGGTTTCAATCTCAAAACCTTTGCTATCCTATTAGAAGGTACAACATATTTTCTGTATTTTGAAACAGACAATTATTCCGGGTTGCATCAACAATGTACGCTCTTTCTAATTAATCAGATGCGCTTCAAAACTTCTAAACTATATTCTAGATTAGGATATTCATTTGATAGACGAAATTACTCAAACTTCTTCCAATTTTTTATTGTTCTACTGTAATTACTGAAAGCATTTTCCTCTGAAATTTGTGACTGTATCAATTTCCAAATTTCACGTATCCACGAAGTTCCATATGCTTCCCTTCTGTCAGCCTTATGATAATCTCACATCCTAGAGTATTTTCTGCACAAATTATTTACACAAGTTATCTTATTAGACTGTGTGGGTTATACATAGACTTCGATTCAAATATTGAATATAAAGTCATAACTTATCGGTACCTATTATCCAGAAAGCAAAGGTATTTGTCTTTACAGCTCAGACACATTTTTAATTAGTAGATGTACGTTGGATGCAATATATTTCATAATAAGATTTTGAATGGGGTTAGGGTTTTAGCGGACTTCTAAAATTAAATACTATATTACACTAGTATTTGGAAATTAATGTTCCACAAAGAAGAAATTAGATTTTTGCTTCAGCGTCCCAGTCTAAAGACAACGCCAGATATCAGCTCGCAACGACTGGAGACTAGATTCTTCTCAGATTTTTGATAATACGATATTATTGCTGAATTAGGATTGCCCATCACTTCGATATGTACAGTATATGTCAACACAGACACACACACACACACACACACACACACACACACACACACACACGCACATACACATGAACGCGCGCACAAACACATACATATACATAATACACACACACATTAATGTTATAAAACTATAATATAAATGACAGTCTCAATCTAGGCAGATATATTTGGGTTATATGGCTGACATGTTCATATAAATGATAGTGGTAGTGGAAAGCTTGGCGAAAATGTCTTTTCTACTGTGAGTAGTTTAACGGCTATTTTCTGTTATTGACATACTTCATTTAACATCTAGTTTTATGTCGAACAAATCTTTTCCTTTCCTTTCTTGATTCAACTCTATTTCTATACCTATCCATCATGTACTTAAGATTAGTGTTTATATGGCATAGACTATGTCCAGTACCAATTTTAAAACTGCTTGTTTGGTTTTACAAGGAGCCTGCCTCTCAACATTTAACTCTTCGTAGAATACTAACTCAAAATTCAAGAGTTATTTATTCCAGCAAATTTCGTATTGAACAAACTCCTTTAAATAAGACTATCACGAAGATATAAATGTTTTATAATCTTTGAGTATTATCTGTACAAAATTGCATCGAAATCTGCCAGCAACATTTAGAAATCAGCATTTCAGAACAAAATTTAAAATTTGTAAGAAGACAAACATGGTGGTAAACGATTTTGATATTATCGGTCAAACTCTGTTTATTTTATTATATTCTATTTTTCATTTTGTATCTAAATTCCTGAGATCCTTTCATTTTATCCTTCTAACATAGCATTATCGTTTATTCTTACAGAATCGTTTTAAATCTCGATTAAATGCAGGAAAAAGTGAAATAATCACGTGTCTTTTCAAAAATGTTGGAATCCATATGGTATATGTGAATATTGCTTTTACCATCCATGTGCTGCATATTGGCTGAATACAGCAGTAGTGGCTATCTGAAGTTCAAAGTTTTGATAAAAAAAATGTTCGAAGTAAAAATGAAATTAGATAACTCCTTAGCACGTGCACGAATATATATTATTAGAAAAGTTATGAGAGAAGAAAACATCAGGGGTTACATCAGGATTTGGGTTACGGTTGTGGTTATGCTGGAGAAATTTAATAACATTTCCAAGATTATTATTTTTTCTAAATTTTCGATTCTACTACCATTTCATCACGTTGAATTTTTATGCTGCGAATAACAAGCTGTCTGTTTTTTCTTTGTCTGTCTATTCCTAAATGCGCTCCAATCGTGTACAATTTAGATAATCAATATATTTAACATATTCAGCATTTCTATATCACCCTTTGCAATTTTCAGAAGAGATTCATTGACACAAGCTGACATCACATACAATTTGCCTTTGATCTTTTCTTGAACCAGCAGAGAAACTGCTACATCGACACTCGACTAGCTAGAAATAACAAATCAACTTAATTCTTACAGTCTTTATATATATAATGGCACATAGTTCCTGAAATTCAAAGCAGCTGGAAAGTTTCGAGTGACATACATTTCATCATTTGTCTGATCGATACGGGCTGACATGGGCTCAAACAATGATAGCAAGCCCTGCATATTTAAAGGTATTGATTAGTTGATGCCATCGACTCTAATGCTTGACTGTTGCTTTATTAAATATTCCTGCGGTAATTGGCGCATTTGCTACAACACCCAGACTTGTACCTGGGAAGGTGGTGGATTTGGGGTTAAGGCGTTATTATTATTGTCATTTCACTTCTCAGAGTTCTCGATTTCACTTGCTCCGGCTAATTCTGTAAGAACAAACAATAAGTTGCCAAGGGTCTCACAGGGTTTTCATCCGCGATAATTGACATCCGAGTACCAATCTCAAAATCTTCGCTGTTCCCAATAATGTCATTTTCTTTTCATGCTCTAACCTCATGTCAATGCCAATTTCTCTAAAACTTCTCTCAAACTTGGTTGTTAATGATTCCAATGTCACTGCGACTACTGGGATTACAGTTACTTTCTCCATTGCCACATTTATGCAATCTCATCTTTTAGTGGCTTGCATTTCTCAATCTTTTCCAGTTCTTTAGCGTCCACTTGTACATTTTCAGGTATGGCAATATCTACGCTCTTAGTCATCTTAAACATTTTATCAAATACAACAATATCTGGTTTCTGAGCATCGTTCAACGAATCACACTGGATGTAAAAGATCTGATACTCATTATGCACGAACGTATACCCTTCTGATTTATGTTCGTACAGTTCCTTCTGATTTACACTCGTACTTTATTGTCTTTGCATACCTTCTAACGCTGGAGATGTACTACGGTGCAAGCTGTTCACTACCAGTGAACTAATGTAACACTCCTTATTTTTCAAGCACCATCCAGAGTATTCGAGCGGTTCCAAGCAGTGCTGTTTTCTGCAAGTGCTCCACCATTATTGCAGCCCCTATTTATTCCATGTATTTCTCAAGATTTTTACTCACTGTTCCCAGGGCTCCGACAATTACTGGTAGTACTATCACATTTTTCATCGACCCCAACTGCTTATCCTCCCAAGCTAACCCGTCATATCGACTTTTCTTTTTTCCTTATCTCATGCCTTGTTGTCAGCTGGGCATGCCATATATATGCTCTCTTTTTCAATTAACACTATGTCTGGTTAGCTATTATCTAACTTATGGTCGCACTGAATGATAAAATCCCATTAGGATCTTTGTATTATCATTTTCGATGAAGCCTTCGGGTTTATATGTTCGTACCATTTTTTTGCTCTGTCAAGTTCTTGTTGCAAAGTGTCCAATGGACAATCCTTGCTATATTATCGTGACGTCTCTTATATTCCTTCTGGGCTAGTGACGTACCTTGCCTGGTAATATGCCATACGGTTTCACCATTTTGCCCACAAGTTCTGCACTTATCACTTTCTGCTGTGTTGTCTATTCTGTATTTGATGTTATTCGTTCTTAGAGCCTGATCTTGGGTAGCACAGATTAGAGTCTCCGTTTCTAGTTTTAAATCACTTTTAATCATCCATACACATCTTTTTTCTCTGTCTCTCTTATCTTCAAAATCCCTATGAAATTGTCAATGCATTGCTTTCTGTATCCAACTATCTTCAGTTTCATTCATTCTCAAGTGCTTGTACAGTGCTTTATCTTTGCAATCTTCCATCACACACAAGCCTGACCTTCTTAAATCCAATAACAGTGGTTCTGTGGCATTTTTACATACCATGATATGAGGTTTTCTTCTGCTCTAATGTTGTGTTCACATCCAATCAGTCCTCTTCCCGATCTTTTTCTTGGTACATACAATCTGTCTGTGTCAATTTATGGGTGGAGTATCCTATATATAGTTAGCAACTTCCTTGTCTTTCTAAGTTGTTTAGTTCGTCTACTGTCCATGCGATTACCCCTGCTCCATATCTAAAGAGTGAAACCACGCAGATGTTGATAGCTTTGATCTTATTCTGTCCTTTTAATTTCGACTTAAGGATCAGTCTCAGCCTGCGCAAGTACTCTACCTTAAATTTTTCTGTCATTTCTTTCTCCATCAATTTATCCATTTCCAACATTCCCGAGTGCTTATAGCCCGTCTCTTCTCTATGATTCACATCCCTCGACGGTATCGCTTGTCCGTCCATATATTTGATTTTGCCTCTCTTGAAGACTAACACACCACACTTTCTCAGTCCGAACTCAATTCTGATATCAGCAATGAATGTATACACCGTATCAACAAGGGAAGTGACTTGGAATTCATTTTTACACATATGAATAACAAACGGTTGATTTTTTTCTTGGCGGCTTTTCAATACATACCCAGCTTTTGCTTTCCGCAGAATCGGTGTTAGTGGTCTCAAGCACAGTACAAAGATCATTGGCGACAGGCAGTTCCCTTGGAAGGTGCCCCTCCAAATTTCTACTGTCACTAAACTTCTTGCATATGCTGTCAGGTCTATCCTTCAATTCGCCATACTTTTTCCCAGCAATCGCACACCATCCGATGCAATACCAAATAGGTTCATACACTCCATAATCCAAGAGTGTCGGATCATATCGTACGCCTTACGATAGTCGATCCATGACATGGCTAAATTACTTTTCCTCTTCTTGCATTCTCTAAGTACAGTTTTGTCTATCATGAGTTGATCCTTGGTACATCTGCACTTACGCTTGCAACCCTTCTGCTCATGTGGCAGGACTCCATTTTTTTCCAGATGTTCGTACATTGACTCTGCGAGTATTCCAGTCAATAACTTCCACATAAGTGGCA
>NC_068982.1:94358005-94359457 GCF_001194135.2 Octopus bimaculoides | reverse complement strand
TAATATTTGTTAGGGTGTTGTGTGTGCGCATGTGTGTGTATGTGTTTGTTCGTGTGTGTGCGTGAGTGCGTGTGTATGTGTGTTTGTGTGTTTTTGTGTCGGTGGGGATGTTAGATGTGTGTACGTGAGAGTGTGCGTATATCTATTTTTCTGAGTATGTATGTGTTAGACTGATATTCATTACAAACCGACTGATTTCAAGCAATACCTTCTGTTCACCTCCAATCACCCAAAACATACAAACACAAACATTCCCTTCAACCTTGCGAGAAGAATTTGCACAATTGTCTCTAATTATAGAACTCGAAATAAAAGACTCGTATAACTAAAGGCAATTCTTCTCGAAAGACATTACCCAGCATCATTAGTTGACAATGGAATAGAACGGGCCAAGACAATTGCTACCCATGACCTGCGAAAACCGAAACACATACACGGCACGTTAAATAGTCTCCCATATCTCTCAACACACAATCCTAGAAATGCAGAAGCTTACACAATAATATACAAAAACATCCCACTACTGAATCAAGACCCACGTCTAAAAAGAGTACTCGCAATCCATAAAATAATAAAAAGCAAAAGACAACCCAAATCCCTAAAAAAACTACTCACGAATGCAAAATTGCCCAACACAAGCCCACCACCTAGCGTCAAAAAATGTGGTTGTCCCAACTGCAGGACTTGCATCCACCTCATGGAAGGAACAACATACAGATTCCAGTCGGGACATACTTTTGTCATAAAAAATAACTTCACCTACGCATCAAAAAATTTACTTTATGCCATAAGGTGTGAAGGGTGCCACAAAGAATACATAGGGCAAACGAGCCATTACTCTCAGAGAAAGGATGACAGTCCACCGTCAACAATTGAGGGATCCCACCACAAGTCAGATACCACTTAGTGGGCACTTAGATCTCTGTGCACAAGACAAGTCCCCCAAATTCCTAGTTTTCCCATTATACCAATGCTCAGACAACACCACTGACCAAACACGAATAAATAGGGAAAATAATCTTATTCAAAAATACAGACCACAGCTCAACATACTCTAACATAAGCCCCCTCCGCAGGTGCACACCCAAAACAAGACACACAGATACGCAAAATCACACACACACAAATCCAATGCAAACCTCCGACACGAACACACTTACACACATATACACACACACGCAATCACAATATCTCCACACTAGAGCACAAACCCACATACATTTCAAGAAAAAACACATGCATATATACACTTACAATACAATTGTAGCAACCACAACCAACACCCATACACACATACGTAAACAGGTACATGCACACACCTACACACCACTCCGACAACCACAAATCATATTCACACACGCATATTTGCATACATATGTACACACACACATACAAACACCATACGCCCGTTCCCCAGTAAAAATGTCACACACACACTCAAAAGAAAAACAC
>NC_068982.1:94352007-94355190 GCF_001194135.2 Octopus bimaculoides | reverse complement strand
TCTTTCAGATTCCGTCTACCAAATCTACTCACAAGGCTTTGGTCATCCTGAGGCTATAATAAAAAACACTTGCCCAAGGTGACACGCAGTGGGACTGAACCCGGAACCATGTAGCTGGTAAGCAAGCTACTTACCACACAGTCACTCTTGCGCCTATATTTTCCTTCGTTTATTATCTCAACCTCTCCTCATGCATACACACACAAATACAAACACATACAGACTCAACCACCCACTCTCTCTCTCTGTCTCTTTCCCCTCTCTCTCACTCCCCTATCTGCCTGTCTGTCTGTCTCTCTCTCTCTCTCTCTCTCTCTCTCTCTCTCTCTCTCTCTCTCTCTCTCCCTCACACACACACACACACACACACACACACACGCACGCACAGAAACATACATATATAACAATTATTATTCATGTCAGTAATATAATGAAAAAAATGTTTGCTTTGTCAAAGAAATAATCGTTACTCGATTCCCATGCGTGAACATGCGCGCATGAGTGCATACGTGTATATATGTGTGCGCACGCGTGTGTGTGGGGTGGGGTGGCAAAATATGTCGTGTTCATTTAGATTTACTATTCGAAATAAGTTTGTATCTGTAGGCATGCGTATGTGAAGACCTATATAGTAACACACTCATTGGAGTCTGCAAAAAAGAATCCTTCATAGAAGATCTACAAAATATGACAATTTACACATTTTAGAGTTCTGTGGGACGACACGTGTCAAAGAAATTCTTAATGTTGCCAAAGTTATTTAAATACTAGATCTGGCAGTTCAAGGCAAGTCTCTCATATCGTTGGTTTTCTTCATAATGATATGATGACCAGAGCAATTCCTTCTAGCCATTTACAAGAATCCGACAAAGTTTTAATATTTTCAACGAAAATGGAAAATCTGTGATTCAATCGATTTTCTGTATGCACTCTCCATTGCGCATATACAAGCACACATGAACACATATCTACAAATGAATGTGTGAGACTATCTATCTATCTATCTATCTACCTAAATATCTACACACATACATATATATATATATATATATATATATATTCATATGTAATTATAAGATCCAAGGAACTAAGTGTATGGATACATACATATATAAATGAATGTGTGAGTCTGTCTACCTTTCTATCTATTATTCTGTTTTATATCATTTTATTCAGTATGATTGCTATTTACCAAGTTACCTATATTCCAGAGGCTGAAATGGAATTTAACTTGGGATGTTTTCCTTTGTACACTAGACGACTCAAGCATACATTTTTTATTAACATTTTATTCCAGGAACATTCCTATTGTTGCATTTAAAACGGTTATATTTGTTATAAAAATTAGATAATCTTATTTCGTTAATTGAAGATATAATTTGAGACAAGTTATTCGATACAGAAAAGGCAACTTTAAGAAACCTAGCATTAATAATATCGTAATATCTACTTTCCTTTGTAAAGTGTTTAGAAAAAAGTTTGCATAAGGTCATTACCAAATTATTCTTAATTTGCTTAGCGAATGGAATTATAAACTAAATGATGTCGTTCCTATCAGGAGATACATTATAATTTTCAAATTTTAGAAACATATTAATTACATAAGGGCTTTGTTATTTTATTCTTGTACTCATATATCTAGCCATATGAGGACAATTAGATGAACAAAGTAATACTTTGGTTCTCATATTTTGTATACCATTATTCCCATTTGGACATTTATCCTTCCTTACTCTATCCATATTCCTATTCCTGCAAGTTCGTTAAATTATTACTAATATGAGAATCATCCATGTTGTTAGAGATGCTGATGTCCATGTTTTTAGGATAATACTTCAACTTTTGTTTATACCCAGCTTTGCTTAGTGCCATATTATAAGTCAACATTTTTGTCAAAAATATCCTTATTTGACGATAGATTAGAAATTATTTTAGAGATATAATCTAAAAATTCTTTAACAGAACCAAAATGATTACTTCCGACATTAATATACTTAAGATTGGAGATAAGCTTGTGGTATGGTTCACAGTTGACAGTAATGAGATTAATATTAACGTCTAGGAAGTTAATTGATTCATGTTCATTTTCTATCATTGTAAAGTGTCCAAAAATTTGTTCTTATATAGTTCAAGTTTCCTATTAGATAGGTTCCTAATGGTAAAAAGGGCATCATTTCTATATAAAACTCCCGCAAGTTCAGGAAAATCCTTTTCCAAGATAAAAAGAATATAAATACCAACCTCCCGCAAGTTTTTGAAAATCCATTCCCAAGATAAAAAAATATATAAATACCAACCAAATCTGTAACTTGCAGAGCCCATCGCTCAGATTTCCCTGGGCAAATCAATCTAACATTAGGGTTACCATAAAAATCATCCTTGTGATCCATTAAAATAATCCCCGGTCTTTAGGTCTTATATATATATATACATACAATATTAAATATGTACATATATGCACAAAGGCACTACATGAGCACCTACATCGTTAAAAAATAGCAGTCAAAAATACTTCTGTACCACCGAATAGTCACAAATCTATTACACACATGATAGGAAAACATATCAGGGAACAATAATAACGTTTTACCTCTACTGGGTCGGAACAAGTAAATGCTGGTCAACTTGGTACCGGTTTCAAAATTTAGCGCCAAACAGGCAGGTACCTGGTTTCTCATCAGCCAAAGTCTGCCAGCTAATTACTACTAAAATTCTCCCCCAAAATACCTGTAAAAGTTCGTTTGAAGTAACCAAGCACTATAGGAACAAACAAAATGTTTAAAATTCTTTATAAATAAATATAAGGATGGTATTATTCTTTTGTTCCTATAGTGCTTTTGTATACAGGCATGGTGGGGGAGAATTTTAGTAGTAATTACTAGCAATTTTAGTAGTAATTTGGCGCTAAATTTCGAACCGGTACCAAGTTGACCAGCATTTACTTGTTCTGACCCAGTAGAGGAAGACGTTATTATTGTTCACTGATAGTTTTTCCTACCATATCTGAGGTAGATTTGTAACTATTCGGTGGTACAGAAGTACTTTTGACTTCTATCTTTTAGTGATGTAGGTGTTCATGTAGTGCCCTTGTGTATATATGTACATATCTAATATTATGTGTATATATTTTATTTATTTGCCTGTACGGCTGATAATTTGCTTGCCACTCGTGATGGTATTTTA
>NC_068982.1:94347025-94347951 GCF_001194135.2 Octopus bimaculoides | reverse complement strand
TCTATACCCCACATTAGTTCTGCAGGAATATAAATAAAACATAAAAAACAGACAGTGTTGGAACTCTTTTAAGCAAAATAATATATTCCTCTATACACAATCATACAAAAAAACCCACCTTTTTTGTATTTATTTTTACTCGCATATATATATATATATATATATATACACATATATATATGTGTGTGTGTGTGTGTGTGTGTGTGTGTGTGTGTGTGTCTGTGTGTGTGTGTGTGTGTGTGTGTAATTATAAGATCTACGGTTCAGGGTGTACGAAGTTTGTAAGCATCGCGGAGCCCTTGGTAGGTATAAAAGACAACGTTCTGGAAGGATATTAATTTATTGGTGTCGAAGTCTGTATGTTTTTCCCATATCGAAATTCGATAAGCTGAAAATTCAAATACCTTAATTATAATTAAGGGCTCTGGAATATCAGCTAAAAAGTACATGCCAAATACCTACAATCCACTCCAAATCAGTTCTCTAATTTTATTACCCTAGGTCGAATGCGATTATTGATTCTATATCTTAAGATTTCATGCTCTGGAATCCTCAGTAGAAATATACTAATAAACGTATAAACAAGAAATATATATACATACCGAAAAATCCATTCGTAAATATCAATATATAAATGTATTTCCCGCGTATACATTCCATCTACTAGCCCATCTCGACTATGTGGTTAACGTCAGAAATCATCCTGTGTAAATACAACCCCCAGCATAATATACTGACCAGAGAACTACAAAACTATTTATAACTATAAATTAAGGATATATTTATTAAAATGACTCTATCAGCGGCTAGCCACTGATATAATTATTTAGTATAATCATTTTAATGATTATATCCTTAATTCATATATATATTAGATTATAATTTATATATATATATATACATATACATATATATATATATATATA
>NC_068982.1:94343428-94346822 GCF_001194135.2 Octopus bimaculoides | reverse complement strand
ATGCATATATATATATATGCATAAG
Organism: Octopus bimaculoides; assembly: GCF_001194135.2. NCBI lineage: Eukaryota > Metazoa > Mollusca > Cephalopoda > Octopoda > Octopodidae > Octopus > Octopus bimaculoides. The sequence continues at coordinate 94,346,797 of NC_068982.1, read as the reverse complement.
AAATAATTAAGATTCAGCTGAATTAGGTACTTAAGTTGAAACACCAAGTCAGTCCGGTATTATCCGCACAACTTGAAGTAAGGTGAATAAAAATCAAATAAATAACAAAAATGTCAAAGTATTAATGCAGTACGACTGTTTCAGGCGGCTCTGTTTACTTGAACAATGCAAGCATGACATCAGTTTAAAATACAGCACCATCTTTAGTTGCAAGAATATAGACTTTCAATAGGCATGATATACTAATATAATTTGTGGCAAATATTTTATCAGAGTTAGAAAATGAAATAATGCCATGCTGCCAGTGGGGGTCATGCGATTGTAATTCACTTCTTGTTTGCATTTATCTCCTTATCACCATCAAACGATCTAATACAGCGAGTAGACTGCGTTTGTTGAGAATTAAGAGCACTAGTAGTTGACAGTTCAGAACTAGTTGTTGGTCATGAATAAATATTATTAGATGTTTTCTCGAATTGTAATTTCTTATGTCCATTGTTATATCGCACGTTCGGATGACCTCTATTCAACTACTATCTTTATTTAAGCATAAAGCCCCACATAGAATGGACATTACAAGTACAGACAACACAAACGAGGGGTACATGTAACGAGTGACGAGTATGTGATGGGATATTTATAATGAAAGGATGAAATGGTTTACGAGCCCCCCCCCCAACCTCGCAGTACCATTTAACTGTTCTTTTATACAGTCTCTTATCTTTTTTTATCGTTCGTCCGTTATATGTTCAAGCTGCGCGAGAACAGTCACCAGGTAACGGATTGGAAATGTAGCCCCTGGTATAGAAAAACATTAAAAACAAACCTGGATTGAAGACCTTTGATCATAAGTGTACTCGAACGTGACTAATTTGAGACTAAATAACTACAATCATAATAGTGTTTCCAACACACGCTAAAACCCAAATTTGGAAGGGGAAGGTTTTTAAATTCAACTTAGCGGGGTCGATAAAGTTAAGCGGGACAAAAGACAGGGTGATCTTGGCAGAAATCAGAAAGTTTTTGTGTTATTGTGCAAGTGTGTGCCGATTCTCACACCCTATGTTATCTGTTTTTCCGATAAGGCTAAAACACGGAGAACACAAATATAGCGAGGTGGTTCAATGAGTTGCTTCGCAGCCAAGTGACTCCGAGTGCGATATCTAAAATACGCCCTCTATTGTAAGATGGTTTTAACAAATGCCAAGTTAGTGAAATATGAAAAATAAAAACTGCGTGTATGCTCGTTTCGCTTATATACAGACGGGATTTAGGGTGTTTCAAAAAAGATAAGTTAAACTCAACACGCAAAGTAGAATATATATGTGATTATTTTGTATCTGTAAAGCAACATAAGTGATACAAGGGGATTTTGCGTGTTAATACTAAATTATAAATCAAAATATTTCTTATTATATAGTTGAAAATACATTACTGATATCAAAACTACCAAAAATACATTAGAGTATCACGTGATAACGTAATATTTTTCAATATATGTCCATTAACCCAGTTAAGTAAAGACAAATAACGAGAATGTAATGAAATAATTCATATAATCGCCAGTAAATTTATATAGCAATTATGTATACGCACAGACGTGCTTATAAAAATACGTAAATATAAATTCATAAATACATACATGCACGCATAAATGCATAGAGGCACACACATACAGGCATGTATAAATACATACGTATTCACACACAAATTCATACGTACACAGACTCACACACGCATACATATATAAGCGCACAAATATACACAAGTATGCTCAGTTATGTGCCCTCAAAGAAAATATACGTATATTTGCATGCATGTTCATATAATTACAGACTTTGTACGTATACGCTATAATAATTGGCTGTGATTTTATGCTGAAAAGTTCTATATGTGCCCATATGTACGTAAGGTTTCTTTGTTTCTTTCTTTATATATATATATATATATATATATATATATAACTTAGATAAAAACTTATATAAGTTTCGACAAAAGATTGGTCCAGGCCATGTCTAACTTAATAGCACCACCTGATAGGATTATCTAAATCTTTTTTACACTCAAGTTTTTTAATGGTCCATTCAACTAGTGAGTTCTTATTGAGTGAGTTGTATCCAGGTATGGGTGGTTTGTCTGATATTCTTTGAAGAAAACTGTCTAGACTCCGTTTATAGCTGATAGGATACTTTTCCTCTTTTATCTGTTTCTGAACAATGTTAAACAGAGCAGGGCCTGTTGAGGAAAAGAAATTATGCCGCAGTGTACCTATTTGCTGTGATCCGTGGTCCCAGCCTTGGATGACACTTGAAACTAATGTTCAGGTCGTTTGGGCAATGCTGGCGGTATATTTTCCATATCGTACAAATGATGCACTTTAATGATGTCGGAGGTGAGTGATATTGGGCGATAGTTGACTGCAAGAGATCTGTTTCCCTGTTTGAAAACCGCGATGACAGACTGGGATAGGAGCTGTTTCGATATATAACCTGAGTTTAAAGAATTTCTCCAGAGGTTGGTCAAAGGGACTACAAGTTGGTGTCTACATTCCTTCAGGAGACTTGCGGAGAATCTATCAGGGCCTACAGCAGAATAGTATTTGACCTCGTTTATTACTGCTATGATGTCTGAAGCAGTGAAGGCTATGTCCGAGATTTTATGTTGGGAATCGACTTCGTTCACTTCTCTTACGTCAATATCAGTGGGATCACTATAGACAGAGCAGTATTGTTTCTGCAGTATTTCTGCCAATTCTTTAGCATCGTGTCGGGGAATGTCGTTATCATCAATCAATGGCCCAATGGGTGAGACAGCGGTTCTATTCTTAATTGCAATAAGAATAAAACAGTTTTGGCTTGTGTTTGATGTTTTTGATTACCCACTGCTCCTCCGCAGCTCTTTGATTTTCAATGGAGGTTTTCATATCGGTCTGCAGATGAAGTTTTTTCCAACTCCAGCCTTTTCATCGTTGTTGAATGTAGATGTTGTATGTAGGAGTATTTTAATTGGCTGAGTTTTTTATTGAGTCTTTTGATGCGCCTGATGAGTGTTTTTTTTTTCTTTTTAGGGAGCCGGTTTCTGTTTGTGTTAGTGGATTTCATGGGGGCGTGTTTTGAGCATGTATAGGTGACGATGTTCTCAAAGTGTTGCCACGCGGTCTCAATGTGAGTGGAAATGTGTGTGAAAGACCAATTGATGAAGGACAGATCCTTTCTGATTGCTCCCCAGTCCGCTTTGTGGAAGTTTATGTTGTCAAATAGGTGACGTGGGGTGGGATTGGCTGGTTTGGTTTTGATATGCTGGGAAATGAAATTGCAGAGTATCATGTCGTAGTCTGAGAGGAGAGTTTTTTTAACTGAAATACTATAT
>NC_068982.1:94341159-94343040 GCF_001194135.2 Octopus bimaculoides | reverse complement strand
TATATATGTATGTATGTATGTATGTATGTATGTACGCACATGTGTATGCATATATGTATGTATGTTTGTGTGTATATATGTGTGTATGAATGTATGTGTGTATATATGTATGTTCGTATGTATGTATGTAGGTATGTATGTATTTTATGTGTAAAGCCAACGTATTGATTTAAGGTTCGAGGGACGAAAGCCGACAAAGTTTTGATCAAGCTGTAAACTCCTCTCTTTTCCAAAATAGTCAAGAGTTGAATGAACAATACAACTGATAATCGAAGACAGTGAAGAGACTACGGCTTGAAACGTGAAACTTTAGTTGTCAGTAAACATTTAAATTACTGTATATACGACATGCATACAAGTCACAAATTTTTTGAGGGTTTTAAGTTGCAGAATCTATCAACACATGAACCGTGTGTACACAGCATGTGTGTATATTTGATTTCTGAATACTTATGTCAACTTTAATGCACTGAGTTTATTTTAAACAGTGGGGTTTCATTTGAACACAACACACATACATTAATATCATAAATATTTTATCACATCATTCTGGCATCCTACCGTTTTCTGCTAGCCGACAATATATCATTTTCGTTGGTTTGTGAAAGAAGTATTTGGTTATATTCGGCCAGTACAAAAACGAGAAACGGTTCAGAGATGACATCGTTTTAAATTGACTATTAAGGCTTACAATGACAATGATTGAGGAGATATCCTCCTCATTTAGGTGTTGCTTTCCCATGAAATTGTCCCCTTCTCCGTACATTATACAAGACTTCGATAACGTTTTATCAGTCCACAGCAACATTCAGTAGAATCTCCAATAGTATCTGAATTATTTCTGACGATAAATTTCATAAACATAAGTTAACATAAAGCTTTCCCTTTTGACACTAAGCCAACATAAAATTCTTGGTAATCAGCCGAGTTCAATTGACTTCGATTTCCGATTGAAGTGAAATCACGTTATTTGCAAACTCATGATCTTGAAAAACATTTCGACATCATATAAACCGTATTAAGTTCACGTATAGAATATGTCTCACATCAACGAAATCAATACCGCACCTCTCATTTTATTATACGCTTTTAACTCGAATGAATGCTTCGAAACAATAAAATATGAAATATTTACATATCGTACATACTTGAAGAAACTTTGAATACAAAATGTTGTAAATCGATATCGATTTCTTTAAGTGTATTTGAGACATCACTGTATTCTAGAATTTTGGATGTCCAGGGACAAAATTGCAAGCAAGTAAAAACAAGTAAAGAAAATTTCGTACGGGCATCTACGAACTATTTTTCTACTACTTAAGGGACTGATTTTAGGACCAACTTCCACACTACATTAGTAAAGGATATCTTCTTTCCTAGTGATCTTCACATTAGAAGAATGAGTTACATTGCAAAGTAAACTATCAGAAGAAAGAGAGGAGAACAATTAAAATCTTTACAGTTCGATTACTTTGGTGGTTATCACTGGAGGTAAATTCTGACCCCAAAAAACTCTAATAATTTCCCTACGGTTCCAATACTATGATCAGCACTTTAATGACCAAAAAATGAAAACCACCACTCCTACCGCTATCACGACGACTAACAAGTACAGCAATTATTACTCTTTTCTTTTACTCTTTTACTTGTTTTAGTCATTTGACTGCGACCATGCTGGAGCACCGCCTTTAGTCGAGCAAATCGACCCCGGGATTTATTCTTTGTAAGCCTAGTACTTATTTTATCAGTCTCTTTTGCCGAACCGCTAAGTGACGGGGACATAAACACACTAGCATCGATTGTCAAGCAATGCTGGGGGGACAAACAGACACACAAACACACACACACACACACACACACACACACACACACACACACACA
>NC_068982.1:94340444-94341127 GCF_001194135.2 Octopus bimaculoides | reverse complement strand
TATATATATATATATATATATGGGCTTCTTCCAGTTTCCGTCTACCAAATCCACTCACATGGCTTTGGTCGGCCCGAGGCTATAGTAGAAGACACTTACCCAAGGTGCCACGCAGTGGTACTGAACCCGGGACCATGTGATTGGTAAGCAAGCTACTTACCACACAGCCACTCCTGCGCCTAATTATAATTATCTTTTTTACTAAAGGCACAAGGCCTGAAATTATTAAGCGGAGGTGGATAGTCGATTACATCGACCCAAGTACACGAAAAGGTGAAAAGCAAAGTCGTCTTCGGAAGCTTTTGAACTGAGAATATGAAGCTGGAAGGAATACCACAAAACATCTTGTCCGTCGTGCTTAAGATTCTTCCAGTTCACCACCTTAACAACTATAATAATATCACAAATGATTTAGATATTCATTCTTAAAACATTCCGGCAGATTCGTATGTTAATATGCTGGCGTGTTCAGACAAATGTGTGCTTTTAATGTACTCGATTCATCAGCATAAGGGGACTTGCAATAATTGCAATAATAATAATAATAATAATAATAATAATAATAATAATAATAATAATAATAATAATAATAATAACAACAATAACAATAATAATAATAATAATAATAATAATAATAATAATAATAATAATAATGATAAAAATTATCTCTGGCTGCCCAGTCC
>NC_068982.1:94328436-94338480 GCF_001194135.2 Octopus bimaculoides | reverse complement strand
TATATATATATATATATATATATATATATATATATATATATATATATATATATATATATATATATGTCTGTATATATAAATTTATCCACATTTTGTTTTTGTTTTACTTACATTTTATTATATATAGTTTTGTTTATGTTATCTGTTATCTATTAACCAACCATTACAAAGTCATGGTCTTTCAAAACAATAGATGACCAATCAGATTATGGGACTGACCGTAACCTCCTCCCCACTTCCCGTAGGATTTAATCTACTCGATAAATAAAAAAATAACGGAAAATAATAAAGTATCTTGATTAATACCCGGAAATTTCTTTCTTTTAGTATCAACTAATATCACAGGTATTAATATAAACTCTAACCCACTTATAGTGGACCTTTGTTTAAAACCCTCAACAGAAAACATATCGAATGTTTATATGAATATATATATATATTTGTGTATAATTATTATAAGTATATTAAAAGAAAAATACGAACTATTGAAAAGATCCTCCCTTCTCAACACATGTAATATGTATGTACAAATGGTTATGCTTGTACGTAAATATATGTGTATGTATGCATACGTGTGTATGTATGTATATGTATATATATTTATGTATTCCTCATTTATATACCTTTTTAATTCCTACATAACTACAATAATCTTAAGATATATTGTTTTTATATTCCATTATTATTTCTCTTTTGGTAACTATCTCCTTCCTCTGCTTATACTTTATCTAATGAGAATAATATAATACATTTGATAATAATAATAATTGATTCCTTGGTATGCATATACATATACATATGAATATAGAAATATAGAAATATGTGTGCATGTGTTTATGTATGTTTATGTCTACGTATGTATATGTATGTGTGTATATGTGTATGTATTTGTATTTATAACTTAACCTTATGAACTTTCTAAACTCTCCGACGAAGCCCAGATACACATCAAAGTACCTAAATCTTATCTACCAAATACTTCAGTTCACTGAATGAATATAAGTAGATTGGGGTACTTTGGCCTCTTAGCTGAAACAGCTGTAATATATTATCCTATCTTTTGTGATCTACGTTATATATTTTAATAATTACTGATATTTTTATATATTGTATATGTAAAGCATATTAAGCTATACATGTATGTATATTGTTATAATGGTTTTTTAGAAAAATAAATAGACATAATATAATGTCTAAAATTTGATGAATACCACCTCTTGATCCCTCCATTTTCTTATTGCTATGTTTATATATATATATATATATATGTGTGTGTGTGTGTGTGTGTGTGTGTGTGTGTGTGTGTGTGTGTGTGTGTGTGTGTAAGTAAATCAGCAATAACTACAGTAGAATGTTTCGTAGTTGTACAAGTCATTGCTGTCATTTCAATGCTGTTGATGTCTTCTTTTCTCGGGAATGTTTTAGTAATTAGTAATCTTTTCGTAATTAATTTTCTTGTTTTTCTGTTAATTTTCTTTAATGAATTTGTTCACCGTCCTCTTAATTTCATTAACACTATTTTTTTTATTTCTTGTATACAAAATCTTTCTAAACCATTCATACTATTCTTAGTATGTAGTAATATATTGTATAATCTTTCTCTTCCAATGTTAGAATTTTGTATCTTGTCTAGTTGATGTGCCGTAGGGCAATCGGCGGACAAGAGCAACATACGCTTAAATGAGGGAAAATTAGAACTCATGCACTTTGGAAAAAAGAGTGCATTCAAACAACCGCATTTTCTTCCTTCAGAGAACTACTCACAGCATACAATAATATCAGAGACCTAAATATTCTGTATTCTGCCTCATTGCATGGTTCAAGGCGTATTTGGTGAAGAGGCATTGATCTTGTACCGCAATCGAGAGTCCTTAAGTCCCAGCTCTGATTCTTGAAGTCTGTTTCAATATAATTCCGTCCTATTTCTTTTTAAACATTGGACAAGTAAGGACCTTTTTGCCGTTGCTTTAGTATGGCACTTTGTAGACTCCTTCATAGTTTAGGTTTCAGCGTTTTCATAATGCTCGTTATCGTTTTTCATCTTTCCTCACGGCTGCCTCTTACTAAAACAACGGCTTTTTATTTGTTGCTTTCTTTCGTAATAGAAAACAGTTTTACATGTGTTCGTGTTTTGCAACTATTTGATCATTTTTGAATGACTTTCAAGTGTTTCTTGCTAAATATTCTTTTAGTTCTATAATCGATATTTTATAATAGTTTTCTAGTTGCGTAAGGTTCCTAATTCCCTGTATTAATGGTAAGTATAATCTTACTCTGTTAGATTTTAGGTGGAATATTCTAAATGCAGACATTATTTTACTTTTTATTATTTTCTGTCTCGTCTCTCCATTTCATTTAGCTACAGTTAAAAACATTATAACTTACTTATTACTGTAAGAGCTTGTCTATTAATATCTATTTCCGTATTCATTGCTTTTAACTCCATTTCAAGTAATAATTTGTGTGTATAATATTTCTTTCTAACATTTTCTTTCATTTCTGTTTTGTAGTCTGTCTAATTCACTAATTCTTATGTATTTGTTCGCCTGTGTTTGGTCTAAATCTGTTGTTTCTTCATTGTCTTTGATACTTTCATGCGAGTTTCTACTACATCAACAGGTGCACCTCTGTGTTCCTGGGGTGTGCGAAGCATTGTTTTGTAGGGCTGTAGACTAGTCATTCTATACTGCATCAGTTGCAACAGTTTTACATGACTTTGTGATTGTTGTCTCTGGTGTTGTGTCAGTTATTTCTTTGTGATTTGAAATATGTACGGTGTATGCCTTGCCCTTTCGTTGAGTGGCGAAGGTGTTTTGTATTCGTTGTATGATTGATGTTATGTGTTGCAGTTACTGAGTAGAATTGATTGAGTGTATTGTTGATATTGATTACCTTTATAATTTGCAACAGTCTAAGTATCATGCTAATGAATCTGTAATATACTGTCTTGAACTTACCTTCCATTTATGTGTGTTTTACACTGCCTAGCTCATTGACTCATATGTAACTTAATATTAGTATTCCTAATTAATTTCTTCCTCCCTTCAGTGTTGCTTTGCTGCATTTATCTAAACCGAATCTCAATAAATTGTTCTGATAAATCAATGTAGTTTCTGCTGTAGGGCTTTTAGATTTTTATCATTTACACCATACAGCTGGAGGTCATCAATATACGAAAGATGGATGATTATCTTACCATAACATCTGATCTTGAGTTCAGTCAGTTTTAGCATGTTGGTTCAAGATGTCCGCGCTTTACAGAAAGAGAGAAGAGAGTTTATTTAGAGTATTTCTTTCTTGATGGAAATGTTTATATTCTTATAATTATTTGCTTTACCTGTATTGGCAAAATTGTCTTCCTTCTATTCATGACATGTTTCGTGTATCTTCTTATTAACATTTCTATTTTACTCTTGAATAGTGTTTCCATGATGAACATGTTCTGGTAATAGGGTTCTGCTAGTCAATTCATGTCATACGCAGACTCGTTTTTCTTCTGCAACCTTTGCTGTTTTTAACTGTCTTTATTGCAGGGCCCTCTGATTTTCAGAAATGAGGTAGTTCTTCCACAAGTTTATTGTGTCTGTGCTCTGTTGTAAGGTTTTTAGTATTGATTATTACGTAAGTTTTTCTGGGTACGTCATCTTGGAAATTGAAGATTGGTTTAAACTTGAGAATTAGTATAGTTTTCCCAGCAGATTATGTGCTTCTGTTATAAATTTTAAAATCTTTTCGAATTAGAATTTTACTACTACTACTACTACTGATGATGATGATGATGATGATGATGATGATGATGATGATGATGATGATGATGATGATGGTGATGATGATGGTGATGGTAGTGGTGGTGGTGGTGGTAATAATAATAATAATAATAATAATGACGATAGTAACTGGAGCAAAGTTAGCATCTCAAGACGGTTGCAATACCAGTGATTGGGGGAGCGCTTGAAATGACCAATAAAGGAACTAAAAATTAGTTCAGAACGCTACCTGGATTACCATTCATGCAGGGAGCGCAAAAGATAGTATTAAGAGTTAACTGCAAACGTAAACAGACCATATATGAAAAGAAAGAATGAGGACAGAGGATTAACTAGTATAGACCATTGTATAAGGAGTGAAAGGGAAACGCTTGCCGAGTATTTAATAAAGAGTGACGAAGGTCTGCTGCAATATACCGGATCCCATATTATTATTGATATTTTTAAATGCTATATGAAGAACGATGATGATAATGAAAATCACTGTGCTTATGGAGGCGATTCATTGCAAGCACGTTATATATATATATATATATATATATATATATATATATATATATATATAAACATATGTATGTAAGAAGAGAGAGATGGGATCTCAATAGCAACTCTCATGGGAACCCTATGAACACAACAATGAAAGAATTAACGGTGAAAATGGAGATTTAGCCGATCATGGTGAAGGATTCCCACCTGGCAGTCCGAAACCGTCCGCATCAGGGACAGTGATCGGACTTCGAACGGTCGTTATGTCACAACAGATCACATACACGGTGTTCACAAAAACAGACATAAGTAGACGAAGGTAGAGTACGGTACACTTATTCAATGTCATGAAAAAGCAAAGCTGGAAAGAAGCCGCGCAGTAGGCCGACGTATCTTGAAATTTTGGATGGAAAGGACATGTCTCCAATATCAGAAAATAGACTAATGAACCAAGTGAGAGTGAAGGGTTACTTAACTGGAATAGAAATATCTCGGATTAGTGAGAGTCTGAGAGACCCTGCGGATGGGCTACAAAGGATCGTCGGTTTTCGAAACATAAGTAGGAGTTGAAAGCAGAGAGAAGAATAGACAGGAGGAACAGGGAAATGGGGATCTGGCGGTTAACGATGACGAACAGGAACGTTATGCAGTGAACCCTGCTATTGTGGTGGGTGGACATGCAGGGGAAATGAACCACCTAGATAATGAATTGCTAGATATTCAAAGACGACTCACCGACTTGATGAATGCTCCAGAAGAAAAAAATCCCCATCAATATGAGAAGAGTAGATAGGAGTATAATAAATTAAGTAACACGAAATATAAATACTGTCATAGCATAAATCCAGACGGGGGACATAGCACAAGCAAAGAATCTTCTCTGAGCTATTGCACTACTTGTTGAGGAGAAATTACAACTTTAGAGAACAAAAATGATAGAGCAAAAGAATCTTGGTGGAAACAACGCATTGAAAGAGACATAATGCGAGCAAGGCAAAATCTAGGAAAAAAGACCGACAGAGAAAAATTAGAGAAGAAATATAACATACGGTAGAACGGGTTTGATGAGCAGTTAAAACAGAAGATCATGGCAAAAGGCTAGATCAGAAGATTTATGAACAGAAATAAGCAGTTCGAGAATAGATTATTTAAAAATAACCCGAAGCAAATCTTCCAAACGTTAGAAAGAGACAATGAGGAAATTGTTGCTTCTGACTCAAATCAAGCCTAGGAATTTTGTGCAGATTATGGGGAAATAATGTGGTGCATAAAAGGGATGCAATGTGAATAGGAACTAACAAGACAGAATTACAAGGAGAAAAGAAACAAAGGAATATTGTAATAAGCACAGGCAGTGTGAAGGAACAAGTGGGTTAAGTGCCTAACTGGAAATCTCCCGGACCAGATGAGATTCATGGCTTCTGGCTGAAGAGATGCCACGCGGTGCATGACAGATTAGCAGCCCAATTGAATGAATGTGTCCAGAAAGATACAGTAACCACGTGGATGGTGAATGGGAGGACAACACTTATAATGAAAGATAGAAGAATGGAGAATATTGTGGGAAACTACCGTCCCAAAGCATGCCTAAACATAATCTGGAAGATACCCACTGGAATATGTGCGGCAAAGACATAGACTTTCCTGACACAGGAAGAATTTCTACCAAGGGAACAAAAAGAATGTAGGAAAAGTTCTCAGGGTACTAAGGATCACATGATGATCGATAAAACTATTCTGAGGCATTGTAAAAAACATCATGCAAACTTGTCTATGGCTTGGATTGACTTTAAGGCGGCACATCATATGATGCTTCATTATTGGATCGTTGAATGGCTGCAGATGTTTGGTGTTGCTGACAACATCAGAAATTTTCTGATGTATAGCATGAAAGAGTGGAAAGCAAAATTATACTCAAGAATGTTATTCCTTGGAGAAGTTAATATTAAAAGGGGTATCTTCCAAGGTGACTCGTTTTCTCAGTTATTATTTGTAATTACACTAATACCCATAACAATGACACTTAGGAAAGTTAAGACGGGTTACCGATTTGGGAAGAAAAGTCCATCATTGGACCAAATTTGTTTATGGATTACCTAAAATTGTTTGGGAAATTTGAAAAACAGATAGATTCCTTAACCAAAACAGTCCAGAGGTGTGGTAGAGACATCGGAATTTGGGATTACCAATTGCTCAGTACTTAATAGGAAAAGAGAGAAGACAGCATCCTGCAGAGGATTGCGCTTACCATCAAGAGAAACCGTGAGTGAACCAGACGGCAGTGGGTATAGATATTTAGGGATTTTAGAGCTGGATGACATTCTACACAGAGAAATGAAAGTCAAGGTCAGCGAGGCGTATCAAAAAGGAGTGATGATGGTGTTGAAATTCAACCTGGATGCCAAAGATTTGATTACCGCAATGAATATCTGGGCAGTTGCGGTGGTCAGATATAGTGTGTCCATCCTCGAATGGATTTAGGAGGAAATATCAACACTGGATAGAAGGACGAGAAAGTTGGTGACACTGCATTGGGTGCGGGGTGCTACACCCAAAGCAAACGAAAACAGACTGTGTATGCAAAGAATGGTTGCAGAGTACTAATTAGTATAGACCATTGTATAAAGAGTAAAAGGAGACGCTTGCCGAGTATTTGATAAATAGTGATGACAGCGTGCAGCAATATGCCGCGAAAGATATGGGTGTAAATGCAACTGAAATGATGGGCAAGGAAGAGTTTAACCAAAGAGCTGAGAAGAAGAGAAAAGACGACCTTCTTGAAATGACAATGCATGGACCGTTTCAAAGGAATATGCAGGACGTTAAGTATAAAAAAGCATCGTAGGCATGGCTTGAGCGAGGGATGGTTCGAAGCGTACTACCGAAAGCCTGATAATTGTTGCTCAAGACCAGTCTTTCGCTACCAATTCAGTGAAGTATAACATCTATAAAACTTCTGACACCCAGAAATGCAGACTCTGTGGAAAGAGTGTGGATAATGTGACTGACTTGCTAAGTGGATGTGTGGATAACGTGTGGGTAATGTGACTCACTTGCTAAGCGTTGCACAAAAGAATACAAGCGCCGCCACGATAAAGTACATGTGTACTTTCATTGACTCTTATGCCGTAAATACCAATCTGAATTAACAGAGAACTGGTATGAGCATGTACAATGTAAAGTTATGCAGGGGAAGGAAAAGTAACGATACCCTAGGACTATGATTTCTAGACGGATCATGTAATTGAACAACGTCAGCCGGATATTGTCATATTGAATAAGGGAGACGAATTATGTCAGATCATTGATGTAGCTATACCAAATGACGTGAATGTTGTGAGTAAAGAGGTTGAAAAATCACCAAGCACTCCGAATTCAAAGTGAAAATAGCAAGACTGCATGGAATGCGAGAGGGTAATTTAAAAGTGATACCAGTGGTGATCGGAGAGTTGCGCTCAATCCCCTTGAAACTTCAAGACTCCTTTAGGCAACTGTAAATCCCATGCAAGATTGATGTCCTTAGGAGCCTTATTAGGCACAGCGCACATCTTAAGGAAAATATTATCTGTCTGAGGTCCTTGTTGTGACTTGACAGATGACTAAAGACCGACACTGTGTTACGAATGAATAATAATGATGAGAATGATAAAAATAACAATTGACTCTGAATGATGGACGGGAACATAAACTGAGAGAGAAAATCTCTAACTATTGCGGCTCAGGAACAAGCCCTTAGAACAAACCTGATAAAGGCAAAGATTGACAAAACTCAGACAGACAGCAAACACAGAATCTGCAGGAAAGCAGAGGAAAAAAAATCAATCACCCTTTTCGTGAGTTCAGCGTACTAGCCGAAAAGGAATATAAACGCAAATATGACTGTAGGCAAAAGTGAGAATTGGAATGTTAGCCGAGTGTGCCCCTTCAAAACAACAGAAAAGTGATATTAACACGAAACAGAGGCAATGACAGAAAATTAGAATTACAAAATCTTGTAGGATTTCTCCATATATACTCACGATATTATTGAAGCAAGAAGGTTAGATATGATCACAAAGGATAACATAAACAGTGTAATATCATAGGTTTGATGATTATCAGGATCTAGCCAGAGTCCTGAGGAGACTCTTGAAGACCAAGACAACAATTATTCCTGTAGTAATTGGTGCTCTTGACACAACACCCAAAAGGCTATCTAAAAGACTGAAAAAGATTGAATTTCAAACTTTCACTATCGACCTGTAAAGTACTATCCTATATTCTGAAAGAATCCTATAGAAGATTCTTGAGACCTGGGGAAACTTGTTGTCACCAAACATCAAGATAAAATACATGCTAACTAAATTAGTAAGTACTGGCATAATAATAATATATTCTGCTCTAGAAATGAGAAACCATCGTTTTGCTTTTCTCTTCAAATCTCATTTTATTTAAGCCATACTAAAGAAATTTACTACTAGGTATTTGCTGAAAGAGAAGCTTCCTTCGATATTTAGGGATGGTAACAGAAGCAAAAGAATTTTGTTTTCCTAACTTTTAAAATTATATTCAAACAGACTACAGTTTCATATCCAAAGTGACAAATAATTATCCAGTAGCTACAATCAACACAAAATCAAACACACGACTAAACGTTCCAGAAGATGAAGAAAATGAACAGAGTAGAGAACAAATAATTGAAGTGTTCCAAATGTCTCAAAGACTCACGTAAGTTATTTGGAAAGCAACGATAATAACAACAAAAATAGCACTAACAACTCTTTAGAGATATAAATACAGCGATCCGTTCATATAGTATCAATATGAAAACAAACTTTCCTGTAATACAAACTTAAATGATAGTATCTTTTAGACCTATCACGCAGTTAAAAGGGAAAAAAGGAGATAGGAGAATTTTGTAAAAACTATAAGTATTTTTTTGCCACAGTTGATAATCCATGTGAGAACGAAGAAAAGTATTATTCATTTCTGCTAACAAAATTAGGCAGCAGACTGACATTTTCCTCATATTAGGTTGTACAAATCTTTCAGGATATAACGGAAGAAATTATTTCAATTGAAGAATACAAAAGCTATGGTATTATCGACTGTATCATTAAAACTGAAGACGCAACCAAAACACAAGCTGAAATTATCAGATTGTACATTAGTTCCTCAATACATAAACGAAAGGAGAAAACCACAAGAGTCACAATAACAAGTATTTGATAATACGTTTACTCATAGATGGTAATGACTTTTGTAACGTAATAGAGGGTGATCAGTGTGGTACAAGATGTTCAACGTGCAATGAAGATATACTGATGATAAATTTCAAACACTCAACGAAAATGTACATAGAAAAAAAGAAAAGCATTGTAGAAAAACTAGTCATCATAAAACAACACACATAGATGTGGGGGAATAATTGCTTCTAAATGAGAACAATAACCTTTCTCGTGAAGAAATAACGAACAAAATATGGAGATCAAAGCTGAACTAAGATTCACCTTTCTTTGAAAACCAAGCAATTAATTAATACGCAAAGTTACGCTTCTATAGTGTCACAAGCGGTCCTAAAAATTTTAAATAACTCAATAGCCATCAGTTTCAGAATAGAGACAATGACCAAAAGATAGATTACAGTGAAATTAAGATTATGACGTTATACAGAAATTTAAAAAAAAGTATTATATATATATATATATATATATATATATATATTAATAGTAATGGTAAGACAACAAAAGAATAAAAGAGACCTCGAAATTATGTAAATAGAGGAATTTATTTGTAATATAATATGTGACAA
>NC_068982.1:94313533-94327963 GCF_001194135.2 Octopus bimaculoides | reverse complement strand
ATATATATACTCATCCACCCTCACTTGAAACACACATGCTCACCCACACATTCGCCAAAAAAATGATATATATATACCCGCATACACGCTCACACACACACGCATGCAACACGCTCGCACACATACACACGCACGCAAAAAGGTTCATACACACGTCTATATACGCACAGGAAAATAGCAGGATAGAAGGTAGAATACAGAAGAACTACGTGTAAAAATATATATATAGCAATATCTCTATAAATATGTATAGAAAAAATAGAAAAAATATATAAGAAATATAAGTAAAAAGTATAGAGAGATAAAAAGCGTGTACATAGACACAATATAGAAAGCAGGTCCTATGTGAGCATGGGGTCATATGATGGAGCAGGCATATGCGATCTTATTGGACTATTCCTACTCGATACGTTGGGCAAGACGTATACTTCGCAATTTACAAAGATGATGTCCGAGCTTTAACCGCAAATACCAATGGACCAGCACAGTACCGTTTTAGGAAGGATATTATCTATTTGATGAAAACTTTCAGCTTTGGCATAACTAAAGATACCAACCCTACGGTTGTCAATTGCCTAGATGTATCCTTAGATCTAAATAAGAACATTCATAAACCTTATAGGAAGCCCAACGATAGACTTTGTTATATCAATGTGGGTTCCTGCCATCCTCCCATAGTGTTTAAAGATTTAATTAAAAACATTAGCAAAAGAATTTCATGCCTCTCCTCCGATAGGGACATTTTTAATATATTTGCCCCGGTATATAATAAGGCTCTAAAAGATAGTGGTTTTAGCGAGGAAATAACCTATACACCTGCCACCGGTCCAGTAATAAAGAAAAGAAAACAGAAATAGGAAAACTATTTGGTTCACACACCCCCAACTCACCAGCAATGACCTTTAGTATAGGCAAGTATTTCTTACCACTGTTAGATAGACATTTTACAGTCAACCATAGTTATAGAAAACTCTTCAATAGGCATAACTTAAAAATCAGCTACAGCTCAACTACTAATTTTTAATCGCACACATCACACAAAAACCACAAAATGAAACTAGCTGTTCATGCAGGGATAAACATTTGTGCCCGATAAATGGAGCTTGCATGTCCGAGACAATCATTTATGAAACCACTGTGGGCTCTATATCCACTAAGGACACGGTTTCGACGAAGAAATACGTAGGCCTTACAGAGGGTAATTTCAATGATAGATTCAACAATCACACCTTGAGCTTCAGGCACTGGGATAAAAAGAAAATGACCAAATTATCCAGTCATATATCCAGGACAAATTATCCAGTCCTTAAAAGATAAAGGTGGCAGTTACAACATCCATTGGAAGATTTTAGCCAAGTGTAAACCCTACACCAAAGGTAGGGGAAAGTGCAGTCTTTGTGATATGGAAAGATGGCTCATCTGGAAAGGCAGCTTAGACGCCGCCACATGCCTAAATTTAAGAACTGAACTTTTCGGATAATGTCCACATGTGGATAAATATTCGTTACGTTTTTGTTATGTTTTCTACACATAGTTTTTCTGTATTTTACCTTCCATCCAGCTTTTTCCTGTGCGTGCACATATAGACGTGCTTTACCCTTATGGCTCTTTTACACTTTTCACACTTTTTTCTGTATTTTGCCTTTAACCCTGTTGTTTCGTGGGCATGTGCGTATATAGACGTGTGTATGAACCTTTTTGCGCGCGTGTGTAAGTGTGCGAGCGTGTTGCTTGCGTGTGGGTGTGTGTGAGCGTGTATGCGGGTATATATATTTTTTTTTGGCGAATGTGTGGGTGAGCATGTGTGTGTTTCAAGTGAGGGTGGATGAGTATTTATATATATAGGCGCATATACGTGGGTGTGCGGGCGCGCATGCGTATGTATAGACTGGTGCGCTTACGCGAATACTCTGAAGATTTTACTCCCTTACCTTTACTCCCTCCCCTCACTTAGCGGTCATTCAAATAGCTCTTTTGTCTTAATAACGTTCAACCACACAGTACTCTCCGTTTGTTTAACGGTCATTTTCATAGCATTATTCGATGGTAAGATAACTGAAGCGACGTATGGGTTTCCGCCCTTGCATCCGAAACTCGGAGTTTTATCATGGCTACCGAATAGTTGTCACATATTATTTACAGATATATATATATATATATATATATATATATATATATTTACACTCACACTCTACCTAAATGATGTGGGAAATACTAACAGAAAGAATCTTTCAATTCTGACAGGAATCGAGTCACTGCGCGCTGCTTGCAGTTCGGTAAAGTGCCGCTGAAAATGTGCACACATCTGCTTGGATTCGAGTATTATGCGCTTGGTCGGTCCGTCAAAGACCGAATTGTGGCTTTATATCTACGTTGCGCCTCCACCAGCCGGGCACATGGAACGGCTTCTTTTTTGTGAGGCTTTATTTGTCCTTCTGCTAATCCTTGTTATGCATCTACTTTGTGGTCGATAAATTAAGTACCAGTTGCGTACGGGGTCAATCTAATCCACTGGACCACTCCCCACAAACATTTGAGGCTTTGTGCTAATAGTAGAAAAGGTTATTATTATTATTATTATTATTAGTAGTAGTAGTAGTAGTAGTAGTAGTAGTAGTAGTAGTAGTAGTAGTAGTAGTAATAGTAGCAGCAGCAGCAGCAGCCGCCGCAGCGGCGGTGGTAGCAGCAGGAGCAGTAGTAATAGTAGTAGATGTAGTGTGGTAATTATGTAGGCAGTATCTATTGAATGTTTACCAAAACACGCAGTATTTTGTCACATTCATCTATGGTCTCAATCCAAATATCTTGTGCACATTTCTCTTTTTTATTTCACTCCACGGTCGACAAAATGAGTAACAACAAAATATTGATGTTCTTCTTTCCTATCAAGATATGTCGTCTTCTGCTATAAATCTTTTTTACTATAATTATTTTCTTCCTGTAAAGGAAGTTTTATGTTGCTAGTTTTCCAAGAGAAAACAGAACATCATATGCTTCATATGTATATTGAAAACTAAGAGCCCGAGAAAGCCAAATATAAGTTTGTGATTTGGTAAGTTCAATAACATGATAATTTCAGGAGAATTTTATTACGCTAGTTGGATGGTTAGCTGAGAAATGAAGAAGACTGCACTCTATTTTATATCTAAGAGTTTTGTCGTCATGGTGAGATAAGTTGGAGTCAGCGATCTAACTCATGAGCAATGGCTGCATCTTCAGCAGCAGTATAAACGTAACAACAATAAATGCAATAGCTGCAACCACAGGAAAACAGCGATAGTATTAGGAGTAACAGCATTTGCGAAGCAGCGACAGTAGTAGCACGTTTATAGGCAACCGTAGAGGTTTTGCAATAACTGAAGTAGTAACAGTAATAGAAATCAGCTATGATATCTTCTTCACTTCAACTGGGATGTTGATCCTTCCCTCAAAATGATGAGATTACACACTGCTCCTGAAACCATTTAATTTTCAGCATAATACAATTTCAGAATGATTCAAATTACAAATTGTATCAAATTACAAATTCAGAGTAGGAGAGGAGGCGAATATATCCTCTGACACAATGAGAGAAATGTTACAAACCTTATAATATAATGCAACACCCTAGATATAAATACTGCCGCGTGTGAGTCTATATAGGAAATAAGGGTTTGTAAAACGTCAAACTCTGAGAAAGAAATACAATATCATCTGACCTTTTGACGAGTTTACAATACAAGAGATCCCAGCCAACCAGCATTTGACTCAAATTATTCTCTGGATTTGCAAACTGAGCTCTTGTTCAGTTCAGAGATTCGCGAATAGAACAATAAATAAGAAATTTTAACCTGAGATGGATGAACAAACGCTATATTTATGGGTTTGTAGATTATATTACTGCCTTGCTTCTTATTGCCCACTCTCCCTAAATTATAAATGTTCAGGGCTAACAAATCTGATTGTAATACTGGAAATCCCGTCGGCAACATTAATGATTGCGTTCTAATATTCCCCACGACGCCCCATAGCCCTCTACTCCTGTCTCTTCTAGGGACGTAGAGTTCATGGGGTAAAACTTTTAGTGCAGGTTTCATAGTTTTTTTGTATTACAGTTTAAATAATATAGCTCTATTACATTCTTGTCGAACACCACAAGGCCATTACAAAAGGTACGAATAATGTTCTTCCTAATAATGTCAATTTTTAATATTTGGTACTGTGAAAATATACATTTTTTTCATTCACATTGAAACACCTTTCACACATGCAGTTTTTACTCGCATCTACATTCAACTATTTGTAACTATCAGTGTCTTTATATTTCATGTTTTTGGAAATACTTAGAGTTCCATTCTTGAAACACTTGTATTCGGAACTTTCTGGTGAATACGCACAGAAGTTGTCAAAGCCAGCAAGGATTATTATGCTTATAAGAAATGCGCAATTTCAACAAAATATCCAAGGGTTACAAGAGTGTCCAATGATAAACATATATTGATATATTCACGAGGATTAGCAATAATGTTTACAGTTAAAGATATTTAAGAGAAAAGATTATTATTATTGTTGTTGCTATGCATGTTTCTTCTTTCAATTCCCCCCCCCCCATTTATTACCGAGTGATGTGTCAGTTAAAACAATTCTTTGCACTACTTGTAGGGGTGATAAGCCAGGCATAATTATCAAATTATCTTCAACTTCTTTTTTTATCATTCTTAGTGCTCCTACAATAGCTGGTATTGTAAATGGGTCATATGTAGAGTATGTGTTATCATGCATTATGTTCTTCGATGGTGTTGTATGAATTACGTTTCATTATCAACTTTAGGTGAGTGTATACCGTATGAGGTTTTGTCTTTTATTCAGGTGAAGCATCTGCCTTGATTCCTTATAGGGCTCTTAAAATTGGTGAAATAGAAGCAAGAATATATCCTCAAACCAACTGCCTAGGTTGAATGGCTGTAATATACTGGCGTATGATGAAAGTGCCATCGATAGAGTTGCTAATCTGAGTGGCGGGTTAAATATAGGAGGCGAAAGTCAGATTTGATCTAAAAACTTAAGCAGCAGGAAGAAATACCTTAAAGCATCTGGTCCGGCATTCTTACAGTTCCGCCTATGCACTGCCTTGAAATGGCATATTTTCGATCCCAAAAGAATGAAAGCAAAGTTGACTTGTGCAGGATTTGAACTCAGACTGCCGGAATAATTACATGAAACATTCCATCAAACGCTCTAATTATTCTGCCAAATTACACTCTTGTGTGCTACAAGTCTACAGTTTGAAATGACTTACATAATTGAAAGTGTCTTGTGCAGGATGCGAACTGTGTCTGGCACGACTGTATTTGAACTGTTTATATTGCTGCCGGCAGTAATATACTTTGCATGATTTTTGTCACAGGTTTTCATTAGTATTGTTACACTATTTAATATAATGAAGGCGGAGTCTTGCGAAGAGCCAATCACGCCTGGGGAGGTGATGGAGGCTTTGGCCGACTGTAAAGCGGGTAGGTCGCCGGGACTAGATAGTCTTCCGTACGAGCTGTATAAATGTTTGCCAGACTTGTTCGGGCATCTACTGGCTGACGTTTACGCGAACTGGCAACAGAATGAGTTTATCCCTAGATCTGTGCACCGGGGAGTAGTGACATTGGTCAGAAAAGACCCGGACAAGGGGGACGTTATAGAGAATTTCAGGCCCATCACTCTGTTAAACGCAGAAGTGAAAATTTTGGCCAAGGTTTTAGCGAAAAGTTTGGCGCGTGTTGCGAATGGTACAGTCGGGAAAGCACAGACATGTGCCATCCCAGGCAAAACCATTCAGGATACCCTCCATCTTATCCGCTATATCATAGAGAGGGTTGGTAATAAATCTGGCAAAGATGGGGCACTGGTACATTTGGACCAGTCAAAAGCTTTTGGTAGGGTTGACCATCGACACCTGGCGACTGTGCTTGCGGTTCGGCCTGGGCCTTGGTTTCCTCAGGTGGTTTATCGCTTTGTACCACAACATTGACTCGACAGTTCGGGTGAACGGTTTCCTTTCGAAGCCATTCTGCATCTCATCGCTTTTGTATGTGATGGCTCTCGAGCCCCTACAGCGATGGTTGAGTGGCATTCCGAGAGAACCAGGTCTAGAGTAGTTTGTTACGGCTAACGCGGATGATATCACTATCAGCGTAATCTCAGTAGCACGCCTACGTGAAGTGGGTAAGACTATTGGGGATTACGAGGAGGTGGCAGGAGCAAAGATTAACCAGGAAAAGTCGGTCGGCTTGCAACTCGGCACCTGGGTTGGCAAGTCGATGCCTTCAGACAGCGTTGTTGGGCGCTGGGCGGAGGAACCGGTTAAATTGCTGGAAATTTGGTTTCGGTCAAGCCTCTAGACAGAGAAGAAGTGGACGGAGGTATTGAGCAGGGTGGCTGCAGTAATCAAGACTTGGTCTTGGCGGTGGCTATCCCTGAAAACGAGGGCGCAGGTGGCCAATGTGTTTATCGCATCGGTCATTACCTACCGCCTGACCGTCGTGCCCTGTCCGAATTCGTGGTTGATCAGGTTGGCGAGACAGCTCTTTCACTTTTTGTGGAAGGGCAGGTCACCACTTGTGAAACGCTTTGTCTGCTGTCAAAAGCCTTTACAGGGAGGTTTAGGGATGCCTTGGTTAATGATGCGCAGGCATGCGTTGAGATTGAGGCACCTCTGGATTCTCCTGGATAGTGAATGGGTGTGGTCTCCGCTAGCCAGACAAATGTACTCCGAGTTCAAAATTTTTGCGAACAGGAAGCCTGGTGTTCTCGTAGATCGAGGTCGAGTGAATGACATAAAGAGTGCTGTAAGGCCCTCTTGCTATTCCGGCGCTCGGGCAACGCCAGTGGTGGGGGTTCCAGACGGGTTTTATATAGTGGGTTGATAGAGTCTGAATGCGACGATAGCCTGGGGGCGACTCTAGGTCTCGGATTTATTCAACTGGACAGCCTGTTTCACCGTACATTCGGGTTGAGAACGTTAGACAACTTCCAAAAGTCCTTAGATCGGGGCTTGTGGGGTCGGGGCGTGGCCTGATCATCGTTTCATTTGTATTGTCCCTGTATTGTTAATTTCATTCGATTTTTTATATATTTCATTTAATTTTTAAAAGTCATATTTTATGTAAAATCATGCCGATTCACTGATCCCATCAGTTGTTCTGTCCATTTCTATGTTTAGCCCCTGGTGGGCAATAAAGAAATAGGTATTTCATCTGCCGCTACGTTCTGGGTTCAAATTCCGTCGAGGTCGACTTTGCCTTTCATCCTTTCGAGGTCGATAAATTAAGTACCAGTTACGCACGGGGGTCGATGTAATCGACTTAATCCGTTTGTCTGTCCTTGTTTGTCCCCTCTATGTTTGGCCCCTTGTGGGCACTAAAGGAATGAGAAATGTTAGTACGCCAGGTGAAATGCTTAGCAGTATTTCGTCTGCCGTTACGTTCTGAGTTCAAATTCCGCCGAGGTCTACTTTGCCTTTCATCCTTTCGGGGTTGATAAATTAAGTACCAGTTAAATACTGGTGTCGATCTAATCGTCTGGCCCCTCCCCGCAAAATATCGGGCCTTGTGCCTAGAGTAGAAAAGTATATTGAAGGAGACGAGCTGGCAGAAACGTTAGCACGCTGGGTGATAATGCTTAGTGGTATTTCGTCTGTCTTTACGTTCTGAGTTCAAATTCCACCGCGGTCGACTTTGCCTTTCATCATTTCGGAGTCGATAAATTAAGTACCAGTTGCGTACTGGGGGCGATCTAATCCACTGGCCCCTCCCTAGAGTAGAAAAGATTATTTGATATTATGATCCAATCTTTTCAGTTTCAAAGTCTTTCACAGTTCTAACTCCCCCTTTTCGTGTTATTATTTAACCGGAGGTAATTAAGACATCTTATAAATCATTGACCATGGGGTAATTTTTGCGTTCTGAGTTCAAATTCCGCCGAGATCGACTTTGCCTTTCATCCTTTCGGGCTCGATAAATTAAGTACCAGTTAAGCACTGGGGTCGATGTAATCGACTTAATCCCTTTGTCTGTCCTTGTTTGTCTCCTCTATATTTAGCCGCTTGTGGGCAATAACGAAATAAGAAACACACGCAAACACATAGACAGACATACATATATATATATGTATGTATGTATGTGTGTATGCGTGTATATATATATATCATTTCATATTGTTGTATACGTCAGATATATCCATTGTCTTTAAATGATTTTTAAACAATCAAAACTTCTAAAATAGTGCAATATGAGGAGAAGAGTAAGTATTTATTGAAATAACATATAAACATTTATAAAAAAAATGTTCAATAAATAAGGAAATAACTCTAAAATCTTTAATAAATGTTAAAAGTTTATGAAAAAATTTCTTAGAAACTGAAATGTGAAAGGGTATTGCTTGTAATGAAAAAACTCAATCGTAGTAGTAATGTCATACCTGCGGTTGTTACTTTGACAAAAACAGCTGTGGTTGTAATAATGTATATAAGTCATGATTATAATGAAACATACCAGTGGTTTCTAATGGCAAAGTTCAGGTAATCTGAGATCAATTGAAAGAGTTAATGACGTAACTGAATATTGATTAGTGCGAGTATTTGAAATGGCATTGCAGTGGTGATCGTAATGACAAATACACAGCATCGATGGCAGTAAAATAGCTGGGTGGTGGTTGTGATGAAACAGACAGGTGGTGGTTGTAGTGTCAAACCTAAATTGTGGTTGTAATGTCTTCGAAATCTTTGTAACGATACCCCTGTGTTGTTTATAAAGAAATAATAATGTAAATCTTTATGGGAAATTTTAATGAAGCCGATCATGCAATCTTCAGTTCTGCATAAGCCTGATAACAATAATAATTACTTCTGGTAATTATTATTGTTTCAAATTGATTTATATCTCACCCCCATAATGGAATTTAGGTGGGCTTACTCTTGGATAACATGTCATCACCTGTGACTCCAGGCATTCAAGCACTTTCGAATAATCTTCTCCATCCCTAACAAGCAGGGCAGTTGAATGTTTCGTGTATGCTTTTGTAAATCAATCTTTTTTGCCCTCTTTTTGAGCTTCTTTCCTGTCCTTCCTAATGCTCAAGTAACAATTGGCACGAGCTTACTTTTCTGCAATCCCACAATCTGCTTATCTTTCTTTTCGGGTCCCGGTATACATCTACCTTGTTGATTTCTTTTTCTCTTGTAAAAAATGTATGGGCCACATCAATTATGTAACAAGTTTGTTCCCTCCTCTCAGACACCTGTACATCTAGTCTAGTATGCTCAAGAAGATGATCCGTTTGGATAAGAAAGTCTCGAAAACTTTAGCCTTATTTTCTATCACATTTTCAGGTGCATGTTCAAACCACTTGTGCTCTAATGGAAGTCCATATTTCTTACATATTTCCCGGTGAATCTGCTTCGCAACCTTATCATGTACTGTTTCTAGGCGAGTTTGGAACATTCACTTACTATGTGGGTCACCGTTTTTTCTCGTTCATCACACAACCTGTATAATGGCGACACATGTACTCCTGCCTTACATGTTGTACTATTTGTCCAGAGGGTTTGATCCTGAGCTGCCATCATTAATCATTATGCCTGTTTTGAGAATTCCTTTTTCAAACCATTTACAAGTTTATTCGCATCTTTCCGCCTCAGTCCTCTTCATAATCTGTGGGTGTAAATGATTTTCCCCTATAACTTTGATTTCTCTTTTAGAGTACCTCATCTTTTGTCTATCCTTCTCCTTGTGTGTTCACACTGCTAACAGCTGCGAGCAATTCTTCAGTGCTTTTGTTAACATACTGGCTGAGACATTTCACTTATGTGTTCACACAATCCACCTTCCGAGCTTTTTGACCAATAACTTCCAGTTTCTCTTTGTTTCAATTCACAATACCTACCACATATCTCACACTCGATACAACCCTTGAATTTATTACCTTCACAATGTTTCCAGAATTTAGCTTAAATTTCAGTATCATTTTGATCCTTCTAAAGTACTCCTTTCTTTCACTTCTTTGTTCTGATGGTATTTGATTCCATAACTCCCAAATACTTGTATCCTTGATATTCTTCTAAACTTTTATTACCTGATTATTCAGCAATTTGAGTCCTTTGCTCTGATATACTTTCCCCTCTTCAGCATCAAAATAGCTCATTTATTGGTGTCAAATACCTTGCCTATGCTATTGCTGAAAATTCTTACTGTGTTCCCCAGCGTGCCAAGC
The DNA here is from genome assembly GCF_001194135.2 of Octopus bimaculoides. Lineage (NCBI taxonomy): Eukaryota > Metazoa > Mollusca > Cephalopoda > Octopoda > Octopodidae > Octopus > Octopus bimaculoides. Next base: position 94,317,724 of record NC_068982.1, on the reverse strand, counting down.
TTAACTTTAAATCGTCCATGTGTAGTAGGTGGTTAGCCACTCCCACTTCATTTCGCAAATTATATCCTGTTTTAACATCTCTCAAAACCATCAACAGAGGTATTGATATCAGCACAAACAAGAGTGATGAGAGACTGTCTCTTTGAAATATCCCTCTTTTAATCTTCTCTGTACGCCATGATTTTCGTTCAGATGTTTATTCCGTTTTCTAGATTGCCATACATCTCTTTAGCAAGCTTTGTATATTCTCTGCTACTCATTTTTCCATACATTTTCCTATCTATCTATCAGGTACCATATCGTGGGCCTATCTTGTAATCTACGTCTTTCCTAGTCCCATTAACCTTCTTTTGCAGTTCTTTAGTATCATCTTGTCTATTAACAACCAATATTTATTCCCCCTTGACCTACGTGTATAACCCTTCTGCTCATTATCAAAAAATTTCTAAAGTTCGTCAACTATTACTCCTGTCAACAGTTTTCACATAGTAGGTAAACATTGTTGGTCGACAGTTTGATTCTTCATTACCCTTTGTCACATTCTTCAAGACTAATGTTATTAATCCATGCTTCATCCAGAGTGCAACATCACTCCCATTCAGATGTCCTTGGAACTGATTTGCAAATCTCAAACTGCATGCTGTAAATATTGCGTGATGTAAATATTTTAATCCAATATACTTGTAAGCTATCTGGGCCTGGTGACTTCCAGTTTTATTTCATTTACATGTTTCTCCATTGTTGTCTGGAAGATTCTTATGTTTTCTTGACTGTTTTGCCTCTTTAAATTTTCTCTATCCAATTAGCTCCAACATTATGCTCAACTGGTTGATCCCAGATTTCACCCACAGACCGTGCAGACCCTTTCCTATTTGGTATGACACCATTGTCTTAAATCTTTCGCTTTAACTTTTCGAACAATTTTTGTCTGATTCGTCTTGTACATCCTGCTCTCTATAAACTGTCCTGTTTGTCCTTCATACTTTGCTAGCTTTCCTGAAATGATTCTTTACAATAATTGTAACAGTTATTATTGCTCTAATTCTCAGAACTTTCGGTTTCAGTTGCTTTGGTTGATACACTTTACCCGCATTTTCCATAGTCTCTGCAATTCAATAGCTGGTTCCTAGTACTTTGCTATATTTTCTATACTTCTCATATTGATGTTTTCTTCATTTGGGACTGTAAAGTCAATTATCTGGCACATTATATTCTCTTTATCTACTACTACTACTACTACTACTACTACTACTACTACCACCTCTTTTCATATTAACTTTCCCTAACAGTGTGTCACCTGAGTAGAGTTCTACATTTCATTTCCTCATATTACAGCTAATTAATTCACTTATGTTGTCTAGTTTACTGAATATACTCAAACATTCACTTATCTATGAGTGTGGGATCATGTCATAGCCTTTCCTATAATCTATTCATGTTATTGTTAGATTTCTCTTTCTAGCTTTTACTTTATTTAGAACTGCTTTGTCTAGGTATAATGGATCATGCTCTCCTCTTGCCTGCTCCTTGTAACCTTTCTGTTCTTCTGGCAGTAAATTCTGGTTGTCAAGGTGCTCATAAAGGCTATCTGAAAGCATTCCTGTTAACAACTTCCATACTAATGGTAAGCAAGTGATTGATCTATTGTTGCCAACTGTATTACCCTTGCTCTTATCTTTCATAATGAGTATTGTCCTCACTCTAGTCAACCAATTTGGTATTATTCCTCCATTAAGGCAATCCTGAAGTTGTTCCTTCAGCCTCCCATGTACACTACTAAATTTCTTTAGCCAGTAACTTTGAACTAAATCTGTTCCTGGGCCCTTACAATTCGGCATTTTTCCTTACATGTTAATCATTAATGCACTAGTTAATCTTAGATCTGGTTGCTTCTTGCTCACTACTTCTTTCCTCACTTTCTTTAACGATACTGCGTCTTCATTATGATTGACTGGCTTATCCCAAGTATTACTCCAAAACTTTCTAGTTTCTTCTGTATTAGGTTTCTCATCTTTAGTACTTCGTTAGTCATAGTTTTCTTTCATTGTTTTTGCGGATTCTTATTTTCTACTTCGTGGTGGTTTCAGATTTGATCTATTTTCCCAGCAGCTGGCTGTCACATGTCGATGCTGTTTAGTATTCGCTTCGGTATTAGCACGCCGAGCATAGCGGCATTTTGCCCGTCTTTACGTTCTGAGTTCAAATTCTGTCGTTGTCGACTTTGCCGTTCAGTCTTTCGGTGTCGATAAAATAAGTACCGATTGAGTACTGGGATTGATGTAATTAACTCTCCCCCTCCCACAAATTTCAAGATTTGTACCTATATTACAAAGGATTATTATTATTATTAGTTGTAGTAGTAGTAGTAGTAGTAGTAGTAGTAGTAGTAGTAGTAGTAGTAGTAGTAGTAGTAGTAGTCAGTTTTCTTTCTATTTCTTGCTGAGAGTCTTCCCGACATTAATAGATCATTAAAATAAGCACCAGATCGTTCATTTACAAAGCTAAGTTATGTGAAAAAAAGATTAGATTAAAAAAAATATTTAGGTTGTCGTTCTCATATCGACAATGCTCTTCTCAATACGTGTGACGTACCCGTTAAAACAATTTTTGCACTTTTTGCATAGATGGTAAGCCGAGGATCATTCTCAAAAATAAATTTCAGTTCCTATTTTGATCATTCCATGTGCTCCTACAATCAGTGGCACTTTAACCGACTTGTGGTGCCACACTTTTCTCTATTTCAGTGAAAAACCTTTATATTTTTTGATGTTTTCAAATTCTTTTGCCGAGATATGATCATAACGGATACTCATGTCGCTCAATAAACAGACTATATTGTTTGCCGGTGTATTAGCTTCGATGATTCTGTCTGTATGTACAGAAAAGTCCAAAAGTATCGTTACATTTTCTCCCTCAGTTTCAATCTCAGGGTGATGTTTATACCATTTGTCGACAGTTTAGATTTTAGGATGCCGACATATTAATCAGTATAGATAGTGGCAAACTCTGCCATGTCTTCATTTATTCTCCACTGATGCTAAGACTACATCAATAGATTAAGTCGTCTACTGCTTCAAACTAATCATTTCAGAATCGGCACTTTGGATCTATTCCCTTTTTCATCACATTGCCTTGTTAGTTGCGAGTCAATAATCTTTGATCTTGAGCAACTAAAATGAAACCATCGCTCTCTGCATTTAACCCTGATCTGTGTAGCCACTGATGGGTGTGCTTCTCATCAAATCAGATGGCTTATATATATTTACAATGAAGAGACTTGTGCTTCAGTCAATTGTTCAGGCGCTTTTTCCTTGACATTGATTTCCCCTGCTTTGCAACAACTATTGCCGCGCTTCTATCAAGCTGTTCAGGCTGGGTATCATGCATGAACTCAATAAGAAATATTTTTACTCTCTTTCATAAGTTATCGAAGCTTCTTACGTTTCTCGTGATTTTCAACGAGTTTTAAAATCCAGTCATGAGATGTTTCAAGACATTTGGCCAGTCTAATTGCAGTGGTTTTGTAAGAGATTTCAAACCGGATCAAGCCTCATTGGGCTCTATGAAGGTAGCGACTACTCTTGTCTACCTTTGGGTTCTGCATCTTATTGCAAGTGAGCAGCTCACGTATTTTCCCGGCAATTTTCTTTATTTCGCTGATATTCCACTTCAACACATTGAAGCTATAAACAACAATTAGAAGTGCTAAGGAATTTATGGCTAACACCATGTTATATGCATTTAGCTCAGATTTCAGGACTGCCTGAAATCTCCTGTAATATTCCTTCCTGATCTCGTTCATGCTTGCAAAGTGAATGCTAGAGCCATCGTCTATGCCAAGGTGTTTGTAGGCCATTAAAATAAACACACCAGATTGCTCATTTACAAAGTCATGTGATAGAGAAAAAGGGGAAGAAAGACAGAGAGAAAAAATGAAAAGATGAAAAATAAAAAAGTAAACAAAGAAAATAAAGGGGGGGGGAACGAAAAAAAATTCACAGCGACAATGCTTTTTCTCAATACATGCGGCGTACCAGTTAAGACAAACTTTTGCACTTCCTACATGTATGGTAAGCCAGGGATCATTCTTAAATAACTTTCAGTTACTTTTTTGATCATTCTAAGTACTCCTACAATTACTGGTATTGTAACCGTCTTGAGATGCCACATATCAATAATAATAATAATAAT